>NW_028257416.1:0-277989 GCF_982258835.1 Parasteatoda tepidariorum | reverse complement strand
TAAAATGAGGAAATAAGCGTTCTAAAATGCTTTAAAAAATTCAAAGACATTTTTCTATGTTAACTAACGGCACGGTATCGGACCTTAATATTGACCTATAATTTTTAAATTGGACCACCTATTATATTACAGGGGTAATAGTGTACCCTACCACAGGAAATAATTATAGGTCAATTAGGGGGGTACACTATGTATATTTTAAATAGTGCATTAAAACAAGGAAATACGAAGACACTTTTCTATGTTAACTAACGGCACGGTATCGGACCTTAATATTGACCTATAATTTTTAAACTGGACCACGTATTATATTACAGGGTTATAGTGTACCCTAAAACAGGAAATAATTATAGGTCAATTAGGGGGTACACAGAGTGACCCTAAATTTTACTATGTATGCCTATGCGAAATAGAGTGTTCTGAGAAGCTTAAAATGAAGAAATAAGCGTTCTAAAATGCTTTAAAAATTCAAAGACATCTTTCAATGGTTAACTAACGCAAGGCGCAATATCAGACCTTAATATTGACCCATAAAATTTAAATTGGACCAGGTATTATATTACAGGGTAATAGTGTACCCTACCAAAGGAAATAATTATAGGTCAATTAGGGGGTACACAGCGTGACCCTAAAGTTTACTATGTATGCCTATGCGAAATAAAGTGTTCTGAGAAGCTTAAAATGAGGAAATAAGCGTTCTAAAATGCTTTTAAAAATTCAAAGACATTTTTCTATGTTAACTAACGGCACGGTATCGGACCTTAATATTGACCTATAATTTTTAAATTGGACCACGTATTATATTACAGGGTAATAGTGTACACTAAAACAGGAAATAATTATAGGTCATTTAGGGGGTACACAGCGTGACCCTAAAGTTTACTATATATGCCTATGCGAAATAGAGTGTTCTGAGATGCTTAAAATGAAGAAATAAGCGTTCTAAAATGCTTTAAAAATTCAAAGACATCTTTCAATGGTTAACTAACGCAAGGCACAATATCAGACCTTAATATTGACCTACAATTTTTAAATTGGACCACGTATTATATTACAGGGTAATAGTGTACCCTACCGCAGGAAATAATTATAGGTCATTTAGGGGGTACACAGCGTGACCCTAAATTTTACTATGTATGCCTATGCGAAATAGAGTGTTCTGAGAAGCTTAAAATGAAGAAATAAGCTTTCTAAAATGCTTTAAAAATTCAAAGACATCTTTCAATGGTTAACTAACGCAAGGCGCAATATCAGACCTTAATATTGACCCATAAAATTTAAATTGGACCAGGTATTATATTACAGGGTAATAGTGTACCCTACCAAAGGAAATAATTATAGGTCAATTAGGGGGTACACAGCGTGACCCTAAAGTTTACTATGTATGCCTATGCGAAATAAAGTGTTCTGAGAAGCTTAAAATGAGGAAATAAGCGTTCTAAAATGCTTTAAAAATTCAAAGACATTTTTCTATGTTAACTAACGGCACGGTATCGGACCTTAATATTGACCTATAATTTTTAAATTGGACCACCTATTATATTACAGGGTAATAGTGTACCCTACCACAGGAAATAATTATAGGTCAATTAGGGGGTACACTATGTATATTTTAAATAGTGCATTAAAACAAGGAAATACGAAGACACTTTTCTATGTTAACTAACGGCACGGTATCGGACCTTAATATTGACCTATAATTTTTAAACTGGACCACGTATTATATTACAGGGTTATAGTGTACCCTAAAACAGGAAATAATTATAGGTCAATTAGGGGGTACACAGAGTGACCCTAAAGTTTACTATGTATGCCTATGCGAAATAAAGTGTTCTGAGAAGCTTAAAATGAGGAAATAAGCGTTCTAAAATGCTTTAAAAATTCAAAGACATCTTTCAATGGTTAACTAACGCAAAGCGCGATATCAGACCTTAATACGGAACCATAATATTTCAATTGGACCAGGTATTATATTACAGGGTAATAGTGTACCCTACAACAGGAAATAATTATAGGTCAATTAGGGGGTACACTATGTATGTTTTAAATAGTGCATTAAAACAAGAAAATACGAAGACACTTTTCTATGTTAACTAACGGCACGGTATCGGACCTTAATATTGACCTATAATTTCTAAATTGGACCACGTATTATATTACAGGGTAATAGTGTACATTACCACAGGAAATAATTATAGGTCAATTAGGTGGTACACAGCGTGACCCTAAAATTTACTATGTATGCCTATGCGAAATAGAGTGTTCTGAGAAGCTTAAAATGAAGAAATAAGCGTTCTAAAATGCTTTAAAAATTCAAAGACATCTTTCAATGGTTAACTAACGCAAAGCGCGATATCAGACCTTAATACGGAACCATAATATTTCAATTGGACCAGGTATTATATTACAGGGTAATAGTGTACCCTACAACAGGAAATAATTATAGGTCAATTAGGGGGGTACACTATGTATGTTTTAAATAGTGCATTAAAACAAGAAAATACGAAGACACTTTTCTATGTTAACTAACGGCACGGTATCGGACCTTAATATTGACCTATAATTTCTAAATTGGACCACGTATTATATTACAGGGTAATAGTGTACCCTACCACAGGAAATAATTATAGGTCATTTAGGGGGTACACAGCGTGACCCTAAATTTTAGTATGTATGCCTATGCGAAATAGAGTGTTCTGAGATGCTTAAAATGAAGAAATAAGCGTTCTAAAATGCTTTAAAAAATTCAAAGACATCTTCCAATGGTTAACTAACGCAAGTCGCAATATCAGACCTTAATATTGACCCATAATATTTAAATTGGACCAGGTATTATATAACAGGGTAATAGTGTACCCTACCACAGGAAATAATTATAGGTCAATTAGGGGGGAACACAGAGTGACTCTAAAGTTTACTATATATGCCTATGCGAAATAGAGTGTTCTGAGATGCTTAAAAATGAAGAAATAAGCGTTCTAAAATGCTTTAAAAATTCAAAGACATCTTTCAATGGTTAACTAACGCAAGGCGCAATATCAGACCTTAATATTGACCCATAATATTTAAATTGGACCAGGTATTATATTACAGGGTAATAGTGTACCCTACCACAGGAAATAATTATAGGTCAATTAGGGGGGTACACTATGTATATTTTAAATAGTGCATTTAAAACAAGGAAATACGAAGACATTTTTCAATGTTAACTAACGGCACGGTATCGGAACTTAATATTGACCTATAATTTTTAAATTGGACCACGTATTATATTACAGGGTAATAGTGTACCCTACCACAGGAAATAATTATAGGTCATTTAGGGGGTACACAGCGTGACCCTAAATTTTACTATGTATGCCTATGCGAAATAGAGTGTTCTGAGAAGCTTAAAATGAAGAAATAAGCGTTCTAAAATGCTTTAAAAATTCAAAGACATCTTTCAATGGTTAACTAACGCAAGGCGCAATATCAGACCTTAATATTGACCCATAAAATTTAAATTGGACCAGGTATTATATTACAGGGTAATAGTGTACCCTACCAAAGGAAATAATTTTAGGTCAATTAGGGGGTACACAGCGTGACCCTAAAGTTTACTATGTATGCCTATGCGAAATAAAGTGTTCTGAGAAGCTTAAAATGAGGAAATAAGCGTTCTAAAATGCTTTAAAAATTCAAAGACATTTTTCTATGTTAACTAACGGCACGGTATCGGACCTTAATATTGACCTATAATTTTTAAATTGGACCACGTATTATATTACAGGGTAATAGTGTACCCTACCACAGGAAATAATTATAGGTCATTTAGGGGATTACACAGCGTGACCCTAAATTTTACTATGTATGCCTATGCGAAATAGAGTGTTCTGAGATGCTTAAAATGAAGAAATAAGCGTTCTAAAATGCCTTAAAAATTCAAAGACATCTTCCAATGGTTAACAAACGCAAGGCGCAATATCAGACCTTAATATTGACCCATAATATTTAAATTGGACCAGGTATTATATTACAGGGTAATAGTGTACCCTACCACAGGAAATAATTATAGGTCAATTAGGGGGTACACTATGTATATTTTAAATAGTGCATTAAAACAAGGAAATACGAAGACACTTTTCTATGTTAACTAACGGCACGGTATCGGACCTTAATATTGACCTATAATTTTTAAATTGGACCGCGTATTATATTATAGGGTTATAGTGTACCCTACCACAGGAAATAATTATAGGTCAATTAGGGGGTACACAGAGTGACCCTAAAGTTTACTATATATGCCTATGCGAAATAGAGTGTTCTGAGATGCTTAAAATGAAGAAATAAGCGTTCTAAAATGCTTTAAAAATTCAAAGACATTTTTCTATGTTAACTAACGACACGGTATCGGACCTTAATATTGACCTATAATTTTTAAATTGGACCACCTATTATATTACAGGGTAATAGTGTACCCTACCACAGAAAATAATTATAGGTCATTTAGGGGGTACACTATGTATATTTTAAATAGTGCATTAAAACAAGGAAATACGAAGACACTTTTCTTTGTTAACTAACGGCACGGTATCGGACCTTAATATTGACCTATAATTTTTAAATTGTACCACGTATTATATTACAGGGTAATAGTGTACCTTACCACAGGAAATATTTATAGGTCAATTAGGTGGTACACAGCGTGACCCTAAAATTTACTATGTATGCCTATGCGAAATAGAGTGTTCTGAGAAGCTTAACCTTCCGTTAGTCGCGCACTTGTTTCCGACATGGTTAATCGCGTTTGCACCTATGAGGTGTTTATGATTTTTTGAAAGCCAAATGAAATTTAGTCTAGTTTAAATAGTTAATTGTTACCAATTTAAGACTCTTTAGAGAGATAAATATCAAAAAACTTATTTAGCGAAGTACCGAAGATAAATTTTTCTTGCTCCCGCGTCGGATCTCTTCCTCCTTCACAAGATGTTCAACCAATTGACGCAAGAAGGTTCTGCGGTTTTTTACTCCGTAACCATTTTCTGTGTATATAACTTGACCATTTATACCTGCTACGTTGAGAAGGACAGAAAATGAGATAAAATATATATATTTAATTCATAAAAATATCATATCCATAATACTTGCGTCAATGGTCGCGCTGCACCAGAGGGGTGATTTGAGCGGTTCCAGCTCTCCATCGACATGTTCTAAGGTCGGTTTCACACGGACATTTGAGTAATCCAAAGTTAGGAACATAACATTAGGCTCGACCCCCGGAAAAATCTATTGACGGCAAAGGAGGTGGAAGTGCAGTAGGGATGCACCTGTGAGGTGCGCGCGACTAACGGAAGGTTAAAATGAAGAAATAAGCGTTCTAAAATGCTTTAAAAATTCAAAGACATCTTTCAATGGTTAACTAACGCAAGGCGCGATATTAGACCTTAATATGGAAACCATAATATTTCAATTGGCCCAGGTATTATATTACAGGGTAATAGTGTACCCTACAACAGGAAATAATTATAGGTCAATTAGGGGGTACACTATGTATGTTTTAAATAGTGCATTAAAACAAGAAAATACGAAGGACACTTTTCTATGTTAACTAACGGCACGGTATCGGACCTTAATATTGACCTATAATTTTTAAATTGGACCACGTATTATATTAAAGGGTAATAGTGTACCCTACCACAGGAAATAATTATAGGTCATTTAGGGGGTACAACAGCGTGACCCTAAATTTTACTATGTATGCCTATGCGAAATAGAGTGTTCTGAGATGCTTAAAATGAAGAAATAAGCGTTCTAAAATGCTTTAAAAATTCAAAGACATCTTTCAATGGTTAACTAACGGCACGGTATCGGACCTTAATATTAACCTATAATTTTTAAATTGGACCACGTATTATATTACAGGGTAATAGTGTACCCTACCACAGGAAATAGTTATAGGTCAATTAGGGGGTACACAGCGTGACCCTAAAGTTTACTATGTATGCCTATGCGAAATAAAGTGTTCTGAGAAGCTTAAAATAAAGAAATAAGCGTTCTAAAATGCTTTAAAAATTCAAAGACATCTTTCAATGGTTAACTAACGCAAGGCGCAATATCAAACCTTAATATTGACCCATAATATTTAAATTGAACCAGGTATTGTATTACAGGGGTAATAGTGTACCCTACCACAGGAAATAATTATAGGTCAATTAGGGGGGTACACTATGTATATTTTAAAGAGTGCATTAAAACAAGGAAATACGAAGACATTTTTCAATGTTAACTAACGGCACGGTATCGTAACTTAATATTGACCTATAATTTTTAAATTGGACCACGTATTATATTACAGGGTAATAGTTTACCCTACCTTTGGAAATAATTATAGGTCATTTAGGGGGTACACAGCGTGACCCTAAAATTTACTATGTATGCCGTTGCGAAATAGAGTGTTCTGAGAAGCTTAAAATGAAGAAATAAGCGTTCTAAAATGCTTTAAAAATTCAAAGACATCTTTCAATGGTTAACTAACGCAAGGCGCAATATAAGACCTTAATATTGACCCATAAAATTTAAATTGGACCAGGTATTATATTACAAGGTAATAGCGTACCCTACCAAAGGAAATAATTATAGGTCAATTAGGGGGTACACAGCGTGACCCTAAAGTTTACTATGTATGCCTATGCGAAATAAAGTGTTCTGAGAAGCTTCAAATGAGGAAATAAGCGTTCTAAAATGCTTTAAAAATTCAAAGACATTTTTCTATGTTAACTAACGGCACGGTATCGGACCTTAATATTGACCTATAATTTTTAAATTGGACCACGTATTATATTACAGGGGTAATAGTGTACCCTACCACAGGAAATAATTATAGGTCATTTAGCGTTTACACAGCGTGACCCTAAATTTTACTATGTATGCCTATGCGAAATAGAGTGTTCTGAGATGCTTAAAAATGAAGAAATAAGCGTTCTAAAATGCTTTAAAAATTCAAAGACATCTTTCAATGGTTAACTAGCGCAAGGCGCAATATCAGACCTTAATATGGAACCATAATATTTCAATTGGACCAGGTATTATATTACAGGGGTAATAGTGTACCCTACAACAGGAAATAATTATAGGTCAATTAGGGGGTACACTATGTATGTTTTAAATAGTGCATTAAAACAAGAAAATACGAAGACACTTTTCTATGTTAACTAACGGCACGGTATTGCACCTTAATATTGACCTATAATTTTTTAAATTGGACCACGTATTATATTACAGGGTTATAGTGTACCCTACCACAGGAAATAATTATAGGTCAATTAGGGGGTACACAGAGTGACCCTAAAGTTTACTATGTATGCCTATGCGAAATAAAGTGTTCTGAGAAGCTTAAAATGAGGAAATAAGCGTTCTAAAATGCTTTTAAAAATTCAAAGACATTTTTCTATGTTAACTAACGGCACTGTATCGGACCTTAATATTGACCTATAATTTTTAAATTGGACCACGTATTATATTAGAGCGTAATAGTGTACCCTACCACAGGAAATAATTATAGGTCATTTAGGGGGTACACAGCGTGACCCTAAATTTTACTATGTATGCCTATGCGAAATAGAGTGTTCTGAGATGCTTAAAATGAAGAAATAAGCATTCTAAAATGCTTTAAAAATTCAAAGACATCTTTCAATGGTTAACTAACGGCACGGTATCGGACCTTAATATTGACCTATAATTTTTAAATTGGACCACGTATTATATTACAGGGTAATAGTGTACCCTACCACAGGAAATAGTTTATAGGTCAATTAGGGGGTACACAGCGTGACCCTAAAGTTTACTATGTATGCCTATGCGAAATAAAGTGTTCTGAGAAGCTTAAAATAAAGAAATAAGCGTTCTAAAATGCTTTAAAAAATTCAAAGACATCTTTCAATGGTTAACTAACGCAAGGTGCAATATCAAACCTTAATATTGACCCATAATATGTAAATTGAAAAAGGTATTGTATTACAGGGTAATAGTTTACTCTACCACAGGAAATAATTATAGGTCAATTAGGGGGTACACTATGTATATTTTAAAGAGTGCATTAAAACAAGGAAATACGAAGACATTTTTCAATGTTAACTAACGGCACGGTATCGTAACTTAATATTGACCTATAATTTTTAAATTGGACCACGTATTATATTACAGGGTAATAGTGTACCCTACCTTTGGAAATAATTATAGGTCATTTAGGGGGGGTACACAGCGTGACCCTAAAATTTACTATGTATGCCTATGCGAAATAGAGTGTTCTGAGAAGCTTAAAATGAAGAAATAAGCGTTCTAAAATGCTTTAAAAATTCAAAAGACATCTTTCAATGGTTAACTAACGCAAGGCGCAATATAAGACCTTAATATTGACCCATAAAATTTAAATTGGACCAGGTATTATATTACAAGGTAATAGCGTACCCCTACCAAAGGAAATAATTATAGGTCAATTAGGGGGTACACAGCGTGACCCTAAAGTTTACTATGTATGCCTATGCGAAATAAAGTGTTCTGAGAAGCTTCAAATGAGGAAATAAGCGTTCTAAAATGCTTTAAAAATTCAAAGACATTTTTCTATGTTAACTAACGGCACGGTATCGGACCTTAATATTGACCCTATAATTTTTAAATTGGACCACGTATTATATTACAGGGTAATAGTGTACCCTACCACAGGAAATAATTATAGGTCATTTAGCGTTTACACAGCGTGACCCTAAATTTTACTATGTATGCCTATGCGAAATAGAGTGTTCTGAGATGCTTAAAATGAAGAAAATAAGCGTTCTAAAATGCTTTAAAAATTCAAAGACATCTTTCAATGGTTAACTAGCGCAAGGCGCAATATCAGACCTTAATATGGAACCATAATATTTCAATTGGACCAGGTATTATATTACAGGGGTAATAGTGTACCCTACAACAGGAAATAATTATAGGTCAATTAGGGGGTACACTATGTATGTTTTAAATAGTGCATTAAAACAAGAAAATACGAAGACACTTTTCTATGTTAACTAACGGCACGGTATTGCACCTTAATATTGACCTATAATTTTTAAATTGGACCACGTATTATATTACAGGGTTATAGTGTACCCTACCACAGGAAATAATTATAGGTCAATTAGGGGGGTACACAGAGTGACCCTAAAGTTTACTATGTATGCCTATGCGAAATAAAGTGTTCTGAGAAGCTTAAAATGAGGAAATAAGCGTTCTAAAATGCTTTAAAAATTCAAAGACATTTTTCTATGTTAACTAACGGCACTGTATCGGACCTTAATATTGACCTATAATTTTTAAATTGGACCACGTATTATATTAGAGCGTAATAGTGTACCCTACCACAGGAAATAATTATAGGTCATTTAGGGGGTACACAGCGTGACCCTAAATTTTACTATGTATGCCTTATGCGAAATAGAGTGTTCTGAGATGCTTAAAATGAAGAAATAAGCATTCTAAAATGCTTTAAAAATTCAAAGACATCTTTCAATGGTTAACTAACGGCACGGTATCGGACCTTAATATTGACCTATAATTTTTAAATTGGACCACGTATTATATTACAGGGTAATAGTGTACCCTACCACAGGAAATAGTTATAGGTCAATTAGGGGGTACACAGCGTGACCCTAAAGTTTACTATGTATGCCTATGCGAAATAAAGTGTTCTGAGAAGCTTAAAATAAAGAAATAAGCGTTCTAAAATGCTTTAAAAATTCAAAGACATCTTTCAATGGTTAACTAACGCAAGGTGCAATATCAAACCTTAATATTGACCCATAATATGTAAATTGAAAAAGGTATTGTATTACAGGGTAATAGTTTACTCTACCACAGGAAATAATTATAGGTCAATTAGGGGGTACACTATGTATATTTTAAAGAGTGCATTAAAACAAGGAAATACGAAGACATTTTTCAATGTTAACTAACGGCACGGTATCGTAACTTAATATTGACCTATAATTTTTAAATTGGACCACGTATTATATTACAGGGTAATAGTGTACCCTACCTTTGGAAATAATTATAGGTCATTTAGGGGGTACACAGCGTTGACCCTAAAATTTACTATGTATGCCTATGCGAAATAGAGTGTTCTGAGAAGCTTAAAATGAAGAAATAAGCGTTCTAAAATGCTTTAAAAATTCAAAGACATCTTTCAATGGTTAACTAACGCAAGGCGCAATATAAGACCTTAATATTGACCCATAAAATTTAAATTGGACCAGGTATTATATTACAAGGTAATAGCGTACCCTACCAAAGGAAATAATTATAGGTCAATTAGGGGGTACACAGCGTGACCCTAAAGTTTACTATGTATGCCTATGCGAAATAAAGTGTTCTGAGAAGCTTCAAATGAGGAAATAAGCGTTCTAAAATGCTTTAAAAATTCAAAGACATTTTTCTATGTTAACTAACGGCACGGTATCGGACCTTAATATTGACCTATAATTTTTAAATTGGACCACGTATTATATTACAGGGTAATAGTGTACCCTACCACAGGAAATAATTTATAGGTCATTTAGCGTTTACACAGCGTGACCCTAAATTTTACTATGTATGCCTATGCGAAATAGAGTGTTCTGAGATGCTTTAAAATGAAGAAATAAGCGTTCTAAAATGCTTTAAAAATTCAAAGACATCTTTCAATGGTTAACTAGCGCAAGGCGCAATATCAGATCTTAATATTGACCCATAATATTTAAATTGGACCAGGTATTATATTACAGGGTAATAGTGTACCCTACCACAGGAAATAATTATAGGTCAATTAGGGGGTACACTATGTATATTTTAAATAGTGCATTAAAACAAGGAAATACGAAGACACTTTTCTATGTTAACTAACGGCACGGTATCGGACCTTAATATTGACCCTATAATTTTTAAATTGTACCACGTATTTTATTACAAGGAAATAGTGTACCTTACCACAGGAAATAATTATAGGTCAATTAGGTGGTACACAGCGTGACCCCTAAAATTTACTATGTATGCCTATGCGAAATAGAGTGTTCTGAGAAGCTTAAAATGAAGAAATAAGCGTTCTAAAATGCTTTAAAAATTCAAAGACATCTTTTCAATGGTTAACTAACGCAAGGCGCGATATCAGACCTTAATATGGAACCATAATATTTCAATTGGACCAGGTATTATATTAAAGGGTAATAGTGTACCCTACAACAGGAAATATTTATAGGTCAATTAGGGGGTACACTATGTATGTTTTAAATAGTGCATTAAAACAAGAAAATACGAAGACACTTTTCTATGTTAACTAACGGCACGGTATTGCACCTTAATATTGACCTATAATTTTTAAATTGGACCACGTATTATATTACAGGGTAATAGTGTACCCTAATACAGGAAATAATTATAGGTCATTTAGGGGGTACACAGCGTGACCCTAAATTTTACTATGTATGCTTATGCGAAATAGAGTGTTCTGAGAAGCTTAAAATGAAGAAATAAGCGTTCTAAAATGCTTTAAAAAATTCAAAGACATCTTTCAATGGTTAACTAACGCAAGGCGCGATATCAGACCTTAATATGGAACCATAATATTTCAATTGGACCAGGTATTATATTACAGGGTAATAGTGTACCCTACAACAGGAAATAATTATAGGTCAATTAGGGGGGTACACTATGTATGTTTTAAATAGTGCATTAAAACAAGAAAATACGAAGACACTTTTCTATGTTAACTAACGGCACGGTATTGCACCTTAATATTGACCTATAATTTTTAAATTGGACCACGTATTATATTACAGGGTTATAGTGTACCCTACCACAGGAAATAATTATAGGTCAATTAGGGGGTACACAGAGTGACCCTAAAGTTTACTATGTATGCCTATGCGAAATAAAGTGTTCTGAGAAGCTTAAAATGAGGAAATAAGCGTTCTAAAATGCTTTTAAAAATTCAAAGACATTTTTCTATGTTAACTAACGGCACTGTATCGGACCTTAATATTGACCTATAATTTTTAAATTGGACCACGTATTATATTAGAGGGTAATAGTGTACCCTACCACAGGAAATAATTATAGGTCATTTAGGGGGTACACAGCGTGACCCTAAATTTTACTATGTATGCCTATGCGAAATAGAGTGTTCTGAGAAGCTTAAAATGAAGAAATAAGCGTTCTAAAATGCTTTTAAAAATTCAAAGACATCTTTCAATGGTTAACTAACGCAAGGCGCAATATCAAACCTTAATATTGACCCATAATATTTAAATTGAACCAGGTATTTGTATTACAGGGTAATAGTGTACCCTACCACAGGAAATAATTATAGAACAATTAGGGGGTACACTATGTATATTTTAAAGAGTGCATTAAAACAAGGAAATACGAAGACATTTTTCAATGTTAACTAACGGCACGGTATCGTAACTTAATATTGACCTATAATTTTTAAATTGGACCACGTATTATATTACAGGGTAATAGTGTACCCTACCTTTGGAAATAATTATAGGTCATTTAGGGGGTACACAGCGTGACCCTAAAATTTACTATGTATGCCGTTGCGAAATAGAGTGTTCTGAGAAGCTTAAAATGAAGAAATAAGCGTTCTAAAATGCTTTAAAAATTCAAAGACATCTTTCAATGGTTAACTAACGCAAGGCGCAATATAAGACCTTAATATTGACCCATAAAATTTAAATTGGACCAGGTATTATATTACAAGGTAATAGCGTACCCTACCAAAGGAAATAATTATAGGTCAATTAGGGGGTACACAGCGTGACCCTAAAGTTTACTATGTATGCCTATGCGAAATAAAGTGTTCTGAGAAGCTTCAAATGAGGAAATAAGCGTTCTAAAATGCTTTAAAAATTCAAAGACATTTTTCTATGTTAACTAACGGCACGGTATCGGACCTTAATATTGACCTATAATTTTTAAATTGGACCACGTATTATATTACAGGGTAATAGTGTACCCTACCACATTAAATAATTATAGGTCATTTAGCGTTTACACAGCGTGACCCTAAATTTTACTATGTATGCCTATGCGAAATAGAGTGTTCTGAGATGCTTAAAATGAAGAAATAAGCGTTCTAAAATGCTTTAAAAATTCAAAGACATCTTTCAATGGTTAACTAGCGCAAGGCGCAATATCAGACCTTAATATGGAACCATAATATTTCAATTGGACCAGGTATTATATTACAGGGTAATAGTGTACCCTACAACAGGAAATAATTATAGGTCAATTAGGGGGTACACTATGTATGTTTTAAATAGTGCATTAAAACAAGAAATTACGAAGACACTTTTCTATGTTAACTAACGGCACGGTATTGCACCTTAATATTGACCTATAATTTTTAAATTGGACCACGTATTATATTACAGGGTTATAGTGTACCCTACCACAGGAAATAATTATAGGTCAATTAGGGGGTACACAGAGTGACCCTAAAGTTTACTATGTATGCCTATGCGAAATAAAGTGTTCTGAGAAGCTTAAAATGAGGAAATAAGCGTTCTAAAATGCTTTAAAAATTCAAAGACATTTTTCTATGTTAACTAACGGCACTGTATCGGACCTTAATATTGACCTATAATTTTTAAATTGGACCACGTATTATATTAGAGGGTAATAGTGTACCCTACCACAGGAAATAATTATAGGTCATTTAGGGGGTACACAGCGTGACCCTAAATTTTACTATGTATGCCTATGCGAAATAGAGTGTTCTGAGATGCTTAAAATGAAGAAATAAGCATTCTAAAATGCTTTAAAAATTCAAAGACATCTTTCAATGGTTAACTAACTGCACGGTATCGTAACTTAATATTGACCTATAATTTTTAAATTGGACCACGTATTATATTACAGGGTAATAGTGTACCCTACCTTTGGAAATAATTATAGGTCATTTAGGGGGTACACAGCGTGACCCTAAAATTTACTATGTATGCCTATGCGAAATAGAGTGTTCTGAGAAGCTTAAAATGAAGAAATAAGCGTTCTAAAATGCTTTAAAAATTCAAAGACATCTTTCAATGGTTAACTAACGCAAGGCGCAATATAAGACCTTAATATTGACCCATAAAATTTAAATTGGACCAGGTATTATATTACAAGGTAATAGCGTACCCTACCAAAGGAAATAATTATAGGTCAATTAGGGGGTACACAGCGTGACCCTAAAGTTTACTATGTATGCCTATGCGAAATAAAGTGTTCTGAGAAGCTTCAAATGAGGAAATAAGCGTTCTAAAATGCTTTAAAAATTCAAAGACATTTTTCTATGTTAACTAACGGCACGGTATCGGACCTTAATATTGACCTATAATTTTTAAATTGGACCACGTATTATATTACAGGGTAATAGTGTACCCTACCACAGGAAATAATTATAGGTCATTTAGCGTTTACACAGCGTGACCCTAAATTTTACTATGTATGCCTATGCGAAATAGAGTGTTCTGAGATGCTTAAAATGAAGAAATAAGCATTCTAAAATGGTTTAAAAATTCAAAGACATCTTTCAATGGTTAACTAACGGCACGGTATCGGACCTTAATATTGACCTATAATTTTTAAATTGGACCACGTATTATATTACAGGGTTATAGTGTACCCTACCACAGGAAATAATTATAGGTCAATTAGGGGGTACACAGAGTGACCCTAAAGTTTACTATGTATGCCTATGCGAAATAAAGTGTTCTGAGAAGCTTAAAATGAGGAAATAAGCGTTCTAAAATGCTTTAAAAATTCAAAGACATTTTTCTATGTTAACTAACGGCACTGTATCGGACCTTAATATTGACCTATAATTTTTAAATTGGACCACGTATTATATTAGAGGGTAATAGTGTACCCTACCACAGGAAATAATTATAGGTCATTTAGGGGGTACACAGCGTGACCCTAAATTTTACTATGTATGCCTATGCGAAATAGAGTGTTCTGAGATGCTTAAAATGAAGAAATAAGCATTCTAAAATGCTTTAAAAATTCAAAGACATCTTTCAATGGTTAACTAACGGCACGGTATCGGACCTTAATATTGACCTATAATTTTTAAATTGGACCACGTATTATATTACAGGGTAATAGTGTACCCTACCACAGGAAATAGTTATAGGTCAATTAGGGGGTACACAGCGTGACCCTAAAGTTTACTATGTATGCCTATGCGAAATAAAGTGTTCTGAGAAGCTTAAAATAAAGAAATAAGCGTTCTAAAATGCTTTAAAAATTCAAAGACATCTTTCAATGGTTAACTAACGCAAGGCGCAATATCAAACCTTAATATTGACCCATAATATTTAAATTGAACCAGGTATTGTATTACAGGGTAATAGTGTACTCTACCACAGGAAATAATTATAGGTCAATTAGGGGGTACACTATGTATATTTTAAAGAGTGCATTAAAACAAGGAAATACGAAGACATTTTTCAATGTTAACTAACTGCACGGTATCGTAACTTAATATTGACCTATAATTTTTAAATTGGACCACGTATTATATTACAGGGTAATAGTGTACCCTACCTTTGGAAATAATTATAGGTCATTTAGGGGGTACACAGCGTGACCCTAAAATTTACTATGTATGCCTATGCGAAATAGAGTGTTCTGAGAAGCTTAAAATGAAGAAATAAGCGTTCTAAAATGCTTTAAAAATTCAAAGACATCTTTCAATGGTTAACTAACGCAAGGCGCAATATAAGACCTTAATATTGACCCATAAAATTTAAATTGGACCAGGTATTATATTACTAAGTAATAGCGTACCCTACCAAAGGAAATAATTATAGGTCAATTAGGGGGTACACAGCGTGACCCTAAAGTTTACTATGTATGCCTATGCGAAATAAAGTGTTCTGAGAAGCTTCAAATGAGGAAATAAGCGTTCTAAAATGCTTTAAAAATTCAAAGACATTTTTCTATGTTAACTAACGGCACGGTATCGGACCTTAATATTGACCTATAATTTTTAAATTGGACCACGTATTATATTACAGGGTAATAGTGTACCCTACCACAGGAAATAATTATAGGTCATTTAGCGTTTACACAGCGTGACCCTAAATTTTACTATGTATGCCTATGCGAAATAGAGTGTTCTGAGATGCTTAAAATGAAGAAATAAGCGTTCTAAAATGCTTTAAAAATTCAAAGACATCTTTCAATGGTTAACTAGCGCAAGGCGCAATATCAGACCTTAATATGGAACCATAATATTTCAATTGGACCAGGTATTATATTACAGGGTAATAGTGTACCCTACAACAGGAAATAATTATAGGTCAATTAGGGGGTACACTATGTATGTTTTAAATAGTGCATTAAAACAAGAAAATACGAAGACACTTTTCTATGTTAACTAACGGCACGGTATTGCACCTTAATATTGACCTATAATTTTTAAATTGGACCACGTATTATATTACAGGGTTATAGTGTACCCTACCACAGGAAATAATTATAGGTCAATTAGGGGGTACACAGAGTGACCCTAATTTTTACTATGTATGCCTATGCGAAATAAAGTGTTCTGAGAAGCTTAAAATGAGGAAATAAGCGTTCTAAAATGCTTTAAAAATTCAAAGACATTTTTCTATGTTAACTAACGGCACTGTATCGGACCTTAATATTGACCTATAATTTTTAAATTGGACCACGTATTATATTAGAGGGTAATAGTGTACCCTACCACAGGAAATAATTATAGGTCATTTAGGGGGTACACAGCGTGACCCTAAATTTTACTATGTATGCCTATGCGAAATAGAGTGTTCTGAGATGCTTAAAATGAAGAAATAAGCATTCTAAAATGCTTTAAAAATTCAAAGACATCTTTCAATGGTTAACTAACGGCACGGTATCGGACCTTAATATTGACCTATAATTTTTAAATTGGACCACGTATTATATTACAGGGTAATAGTGTACCCTACCACAGGAAATAGTTATAGGTCAATTAGGGGGTACACAGCGTGACCCTAAAGTTTACTATGTATGCCTATGCGAAATAAAGTGTTCTGAGAAGCTTAAAATAAAGAAATAAGCGTTCTAAAATGCTTTAAAAATTCAAAGACATCTTTCAATGGTTAACTAACGCAAGGCGCAATATCAAACCTTAATATTGACCCATAATATTTAAATTGAACCAGGTATTGTATTACAGGGTAATAGTGTACTCTACCACAGGAAATAATTATAGGTCAATTAGGGGGTACACTATGTATATTTTAAAGAGTGCATTAAAACAAGGAAATACGAAGACATTTTTCAATGTTAACTAACGGCACGGTATCGTAACTTAATATTGACCTATAATTTTTAAATTGGACCACGTATTATATTACAGGGTAATAGTGTACCCTACCTTTGGAAATAATTATAGGTCATTTAGGGGGTACACAGCGTGACCCTAAAATTTACTATGTATGCCTATGCGAAATAGAGTGTTCTGAGAAGCTTAAAATGAAGAAATAAGCGTTCTAAAATGCTTTAAAAATTCAAAGACATCTTTCAATGGTTAACTAACGCAAGGCGCAATATAAGACCTTAATATTGACCCATAAAATTTAAATTGGACCAGGTATTATATTACAAGGTAATAGCGTACCCTACCAAAGGAAATAATTATAGGTCAATTAGGGGGTACACAGCGTGACCCTAAAGTTTACTATGTATGCCTATGCGAAATAAAGTGTTCTGAGAAGCTTCAAATGAGGAAATAAGCGTTCTAAAATGCTTTAAAAATTCAAAGACATTTTTCTATGTTAACTAACGGCACGGTATCGGACCTTAATATTGACCTATAATTTTTAAATTGGACCACGTATTATATTACAGGGTAATAGTGTACCCTACCACAGGAAATAATTATAGGTCATTTAGCGTTTACACAGCGTGACCCTAAATTTTACTATGTATGCCTATGCGAAATAGAGTGTTCTGAGATGCTTAAAATGAAGAAATAAGCGTTCTAAAATGCTTTAAAAATTCAAAGACATCTTTCAATGGTTAACTAGCGCAAGGCGCAATATCAGATCTTAATATTGACCCATAATATTTAAATTGGACCAGGTATTATATTACAGGGTAATAGTGTACCCTACCACAGGAAATAATTATAGGTCAATTAGGGGGTACACTATGTATATTTTAAATAGTGCATTAAAACAAGGAAATACGAAGACACTTTTCTATGTTAACTAACGGCACGGTATCAGACCTTAATATTGACCTATAATTTTTAAATTGTACCACGTATTTTATTACAAGGAAATAGTGTACCTTACCACAGGAAATAATTATAGGTCAATTAGGTGGTACACAGCGTGACCCTAAAATTTACTATGTATGCCTATGCGAAATAGAGTGTTCTGAGAAGCTTAAAATGAAGAAATAAGCGTTCTAAAATGCTTTAAAAATTCAAAGACATCTTTCAATGGTTAACTAACGCAAGGCGCGATATCAGACCTTAATATGGAACCATAATATTTCAATTGGACCAGGTATTATATTAAAGGGTAATAGTGTACCCTACAACAGGAAATATTTATAGGTCAATTAGGGGGTACACTATGTATGTTTTAAATAGTGCATTAAAACAAGAAAATACGAAGACACTTTTCTATGTTAACTAACGGCACGGTATTGCACCTTAATATTGACCTATAATTTTTAAATTGGACCACGTATTATATTACAGGGTAATAGTGTACCCTAATACAGGAAATAATTATAGGTCATTTAGGGGGTACACAGCGTGACCCTAAATTTTACTATGTATGCTTATGCGAAATAGAGTGTTCTGAGAAGCTTAAAATGAAGAAATAAGCGTTCTAAAATGCTTTAAAAATTCAAAGACATCTTTCAATGGTTAACTAACGCAAGGCGCGATATCAGACCTTAATATGGAACCATAATATTTCAATTGGACCAGGTATTATATTACAGGGTAATAGTGTACCCTACAACAGGAAATAATTATAGGTCAATTAGGGGGTACACTATGTATGTTTTAAATAGTGCATTAAAACAAGAAAATACGAAGACACTTTTCTATGTTAACTAACGGCACGGTATTGCACCTTAATATTGACCTATAATTTTTAAATTGGACCACGTATTATATTACAGGGTTATAGTGTACCCTACCACAGGAAATAATTATAGGTCAATTAGGGGGTACACAGAGTGACCCTAAAGTTTACTATGTATGCCTATGCGAAATAAAGTGTTCTGAGAAGCTTAAAATGAGGAAATAAGCGTTCTAAAATGCTTTAAAAATTCAAAGACATTTTTCTATGTTAACTAACGGCACTGTATCGGACCTTAATATTGACCTATAATTTTTAAATTGGACCACGTATTATATTAGAGGGTAATAGTGTACCCTACCACAGGAAATAATTATAGGTCATTTAGGGGGTACACAGCGTGACCCTAAATTTTACTATGTATGCCTATGCGAAATAGAGTGTTCTGAGAAGCTTAAAATGAAGAAATAAGCGTTCTAAAATGCTTTAAAAATTCAAAGACATCTTTCAATGGTTAACTAACACAAGGCGCAATATCAAACCTTAATATTGACCCATAATATTTAAATTGAACCAGGTATTGTATTACAGGGTAATAGTGTACCCTACCACAGGAAATAATTATAGGTCAATTAGGGGGTACACTATGTATATTTTAAATAGTGCATTAAAACAAGGAAATACGAAGACATTTTTCAATGTTAACTAACGGCACGGTATCGGAACTTAATATTGACCTATAATTTTTAAATTGGACCACGTATTATATTACAGGGTAATAGTGTGCCCTACCGCAGGAAATAATTATAGGTCATTTAGGGGGTACACAGCGTGACCCTAAATTTTACTATGTATGCCTATGCGAAATAGAGTGCTCTGAGAAGCTTAAAATGAAGAAATAAGCGTTCTAAAATGCTTTAAAAATTCAAAGACATCTTTCAATGGTTAACTAACGCAAGTCTCAATATCAGACCTTAATATTGACCCATAATATTTAAATTGGACCAGGTATTATATTACAGGGTAATAGTGTACCACACCAAAGGAAATAATTATAGGTCAATTAGGGGGTACACAGCGTGACCCTAAAGTTTACTATGTATGCCTATGCGAAATAAAGTGTTCTGAGAAGCTTAAAATGAGGAAATAAGCGTTCTAAAATGCTTTAAAAATTCAAAGACATTTTTCTATGTTAACTAACGGCACGGTATCGGACCTTAATATTGAACTATAATTTTTAAATTGGACCACGTATTATATTACAGGGTAATAGTGTACCCTACCACAGGATATAATTATAGGTCATTTAGGGGGTACACAGCGTGACCCTAAATTTTACTATGTATGCCTATGCGAAATAGAGTGTTCTGAGATGCTTAAAATGAAGAAATAAGCATTCTAAAATGCTTTAAAAATTCAAAGACATCTTTCAATGGTTAACTAACGCAAGGCACAATATCAGACCTTAATATTGACCCATAATATTTAAATTGGAATAGGTATTATATTACAGGGTAATAGTGTACCCTACCACAGGAAATAATTATAGGTCAATTAGGGGGTACACTATGTATATTTTAAATAGTGCATTAAAACAAGGAAATACGAAGACACTTTTCTATGTTAACTAACGGCACGGTATCGGACCTTAATATTGACCTATAATTTTTAAATTGTACCACGTATTATATTAGAGGGTAATAGTGTACCTTACCACAGGAAATAATTATAGGTCAATTAGGTGGAACACAGCGTGACCCTAAAATTTACTATGTATGCCTATGCGAAATAGAGTGTTCTGAGAAGCTTAAAATGAAGAAATAAGCGTTCTAAAATGCTTTAAAAATTCAAAGACATCTTTCAATGGTTAACTAACGCAAGGCGCAATATCAGACCTTAATATTGACCCATAATATTTAAATTGGACCAGGTATTATATTACAGGGTTATAGTGTACCCTACCACAGGAAATAATTATAGGTCAATTAGGGGGTACACTATGTATATTTTAAATAGTGCATTAAAACAAGGAAATACGAAGACACTTTTCTATGTTAACTAACGTCACGGTATCGGACCTTAATATTGACCTATAATTTTTAAATTGGACCACGTATTATATTACAGGGTTATAGTGTACCCTACCACAGGAAATAATTATAGGTCAATTAGGGGGTACACAGAGAGACCCTAAAGTTTACTATGTATGCCTATGAGAAATAAAGTGTTCTGAGAAGCTTAAAATGAGGAAATAAGCGTTCTAAAATGCTTTAAAAATTCAAAGACACTTTTCAATGTTAACTAACGGCACGGTATCGGACCTTAATATTGACCTATAATTTTTAAATTGTACCACGTATTATATTACAGGGTAATAGTGTACCTTACCACAGGAAATAATTATAGGTCAATTAGGTGGTACAAAGCGTGACCCTAAAATTTACTATGTATGCCTATGCGAAATAGAGTGTTCTGAGAAGCTTAAAATGAAGAAATAAGCGTTCTAAAATGCTTTAAAAATTCAAAGACATCTTTCAATGGTTAACTAACGCAAGGCGCAATATCAGACCTTAATATTGACCCATAATATTTAAATTGGACCAGGTATTATATTACAGGGTAATAGTGTACCCTACCACAGGAAATAATTATAGGTCAATTAGGGGGTACACTATGTAAATTTTAAATAGTGCATTAAAACAAGGAAATACGAAGACACTTTTCTATGTTAACTAACGGCACGGTATCGGACCTTAATATTGACCTATAATTTTCAAATTGGACCACGTATTATATTACAGGGTTATAGTGTACCCTACCACAGGAAATAATTATAGGTCAATTAGGGGGTACGCAGAGTGACCCTAAAGTTTTCTATGTATGCCTATGCGAAATGAAGTGTTCTGAGAAGCTTAAAATGAGGAAATAAGCGTTCTAAAATGCTTTAAAAATTCAAAGACATTTTTCTATGCTAACTAACGGCACGGTATCGGACCTTAATATTGACCTATAATTTTTAAATTGGACCACCTATTATATTACAGGGTAATAGTGTACCCTACCACAGGAAATAATTATAGGTCAATTAGGGGGTACACAGCGTGACCCTAAAGTTTACTATGTATGCCTATGCGAAATAAAGTGTTCTGAGAAGCTTAAAATGAAGAAATAAGCGTTCTAAAATGCTTTAAAAATTCAAAGACATCTTTCAATGGTTAACTAAAGCAAGGCGCAATATCAAACCTTAATATTGACCCATAATATTTAAATTGGACCAGGTATTATATTACAGGGTAATAGTGTACCCTACCACAGGAAATAATTATAGGTCAATTAGGGGGTACACTATGTATATTTTAAATAGTGCATTAAAACAAGGAAATACGAAGACATTTTTCAATGTTAACTAACGGCACGGTATCGGAACTTAATATTGACCTATAATTTTTAAATTGGACCACGTATTATATTACAGGGTAATAGTGTACCCTACCACAGGAAATAATTATAGGTCATTTAGGGGGTACACAGCGTGACCCTAAATTTTACTATGTATGCCTATGCGAAATACAGTGTTCTGAGAAGCTTAAAATGAAGAAATAAGCGTTCTAAAATGCTTTAAAAATTCAAAGACATCTTTCAATGGTTAACTAACGCAAGGCGCAATATCAGACCTTAATATTGACCCATAAAATTTAAATTGGACCAGGTATTATATTACAGGGTAATAGTGTACCCTACCAAAGGAAATAATTATAGGTCAATTAGGGGGTACACAGCGTGACCCTAAAGTTTACTATGTATGCCTATGCAAAATAAAGTGTTCTGAGATGCTTAAAATGAGGAAATAAGCGTTCTAAAATGCTTTAAAAATTCAAAGACATTTTTCTATGTTAACTAACGGCACGGTATCGGACCTTAATATTGACCTATAATTTTTAAATTGGACCACGTATTATATTACAGGGTAATAGTGCACCTTACCACAGGAAATAATTATAGGTCATTTAGGGGGTACACAGCGTGACCCTAAATTTTACTATGTATGCCTATGCGAAATAGAGTGTTCTGAGATGCTTAAAATGAAGAAATAAGCGTTCTAAAATGCTTTAAAAATTTAAAGACATCTTCCAATTGTTAACTAACGCAAGGCGCAATATCAGACCTTAATATTGACCCATAATATTTATATTGGACCAGGTATTATATTACAGGGTAATAGTGTACCCTACCACAGGAAATTATTATAGGTCAATTAGGGGGTACACTATGTATATTTTAAATAGTGCATTAAAACAAGGAAATACGAAGACACTTTTCTATGTTAACTAACGGCACGGTATCGGACCTTAATATTGACCTATAATTTTTAAATTGGACCACGTATTAAATTACAGGGTTATAGTGTACCCTACCACAGGAAATAATTATAGGTCAATTAGGGGGTACACAGAGTGACCCTAAAGTTTACTATATATATGCCTATGCGAAATAGAGTGTTCTGAGATGCTTAAAATGAAGAAATAAGCGTTCTAAAATGCTTTAAAAATTCAAAAACATCTTTCAATGGTTAACTAACGCAATTCGCAATATCAGACCTTAATATTGACCCATAATATTTAAATTGGACCAGGTATTATATTACAGGGAAATAGTGTACCCTACCACAGGAAATAATTATAGGTCAATTAGGGGGTACACTATGTATATTTTAAATAGTGCATTAAAACAAGGAAATACGAAGACACTTTTCTATGTTAACTAACGGCACGGTATCGGACCTTAATATTGACCTATAATTTTTAAATTGGACCACGTATTATATTACAGGGTTATAGTGTACCCTACCACAGGAAATAATTATAGGTCAATTAGGGGGTACGCAGAGTGACCCTAAAGTTTACTATGTATGCCTATGCGAAATAAAGTGTTCTGAGAAGCTTAAAATGAGGAAATAAGCGTTCTAAAATGCTTTAAAAATTCAATGACATTTTTCTATGCTAACTAACGGCACGGTATCGGACCTTAATATTGACCTATAATTTTTAAATTGGACCACCTATTATATTACAGGGTAATAGTGTACCTTACCACAGGAAATAATTATAGGTCAATTAGGGGGTACACAGCGTGACCCTAAAGTTTACTATGTATGCCTATGCGAAATAAAGTGTTCTGAGAAGCTTAAAATAAAGAAATAAGCGTTCTAAAATGCTTTAAAAATTCAAAGACATCTTTCAATGGTTAACTAACGCAAGGCGCAATTTTAAACCTTAATATTGACCCATAATATTTAAATTGAACCAGGTATTGTATTACAGGGTAATAGTGTACCCTACCACAGGAAATAATTATAGGTCAATTAGGGGGTACACTATGTATATTTTAAATAGTGCATTAAAACAAGGAAATACGAAGACATTTTTCAATGTTAACTAACGGCACGGTATCGGAACTTAATATTGACCTATAATTTTTAAATTGGACCACGTATTATATTACAGGGTAATAGTGTACCCTACCACAGGATATAGTTATAGGTCATTTAGGGGGTACACAGCGTGACCCTAAATTTTACTATGTATGCCTATGCGAAATAGAGTGTTCTGAGATGCTTAAAATGAAGAAATAAGCGTTCTAAAATGCTTTAAAAATTCAAAGACATCTTTCAATGGTTAACTAACGCAAGGCGCAATATCAGACCTTAATATTGACCCATAATATTTAAATTGGAATAGGTATTATATTACAGGGTAATAGTGTACCCTACCACAGGAAATAATTATAGGTCAATTAGGGGGTACACTATGTATATTTTAAATAGTGCATTAAAACAAGGAAATACGAATACACTTTTCTATGTTAACTAACGGCACGGTATCGGACCTTAATATTGACCTATAATTTTTAAATTGGACCACGTATTATATTACAGGGTTATAGTGTACCCTACCACAGGAAATAATTATAGGTCAATTAGGGGGTACACAGCGTGACCCTAAAGTTTACTATGTATGCCTATGCGAAATAAAGTGTTCTGAGAAGCTTAAAATGAAGAAATAAGCGTTCTAAAATGCTTTAAAAATTCAAAGACATCTTTCAATGGTTAACTAACGCAAGGCGCGATATCAGACCTTAATATGGAACCATAATATTTCAATTGGACCAGGTATTATATTACAGGGTAATAGTGTACCTTACAACAGGAAATAATTATAGGTCAATTAGGGGGTACACTATGTATGTTTTAAATAGTGCATTAAAACAAGAAAATACGAAGACACTTTTCTATGTTAACTAACGGCACGGTATTGCACCTTAATATTGACCTATAATTTTTAAATTGGACCACGTATTATATTACAGGGTTATAGTGTACCCTACCACAGGAAATAATTATAGGTCAATTAGGGGGTACGCAGAGTGACCCTAAAGTTTACTATGTATGCCTATGCGAAATAAAGTGTTCTGAGAAGCTTAAAATGAGGAAATAAGCGTTCTAAAATGCTTTAAAAATTCAATGACATTTTTCTATGCTAACTAACGGCACGGTATCGGACCTTAATATTGACCTATAATTTTTAAATTGGACCACCTATTATATTACAGGGTAATAGTGTACCTTACCACAGGAAATAATTATAGGTCAATTAGGGGGTACACAGCGTGACCCTAAAGTTTACTATGTATGCCTATGCGAAATAAAGTGTTCTGAGAAGCTTAAAATAAAGAAATAAGCTTTCTAAAATGCTTTAAAAATTCAAAGACATCTTTCAATGGTTAACTAACGCAAGGCGCAATTTTAAACCTTAATATTGACCCATAATATTTAAATTGAACCAGGTATTGTATTACAGGGTAATAGTGTACCCTACCACAGGAAATAATTATAGGTCAATTAGGGGGTACACTATGTATATTTTAAATAGTGCATTAAAACAAGGAAATACGAAGACATTTTTCAATGTTAACTAACGGCACGGTATCGGAACTTAATATTGACCTATAATTTTTAAATTGGACCACGTATTATATTACAGGGTAATAGTGTACCCTACCACAGGATATAGTTATAGGTCATTTAGGGGGTACACAGCGTGACCCTAAATTTTACTATGTATGCCTATGCGAAATAGAGTGTTCTGAGATGCTTAAAATGAAGAAATAAGCGTTCTAAAATGCTTTAAAAATTCAAAGACATCTTTCAATGGTTAACTAACGCAAGGCGCAATATCAGACCTTAATATTGACCCATAATATTTAAATTGGAATAGGTATTATATTACAGGGTAATAGTGTACCCTACCACAGGAAATAATTATAGGTCAATTAGGGGGTACACTATGTATATTTTAAATAGTGCATTAAAACAAGGAAATACGAATACACTTTTCTATGTTAACTAACGGCACGGTATCGGACCTTAATATTGACCTATAATTTTTAAATTGGACCACGTATTATATTACAGGGTTATAGTGTACCCTACCACAGGAAATAATTATAGGTCAATTAGGGGGTACACAGCGTGACCCTAAAGTTTACTATGTATGCCTATGCGAAATAAAGTGTTCTGAGAAGCTTAAAATGAAGAAATAAGCGTTCTAAAATGCTTTAAAAATTCAAAGACATCTTTCAATGGTTAACTAACGCAAGGCGCGATATCAGACCTTAATATGGAACCATAATATTTCAATTGGACCAGGTATTATATTACAGGGTAATAGTGTACCTTACAACAGGAAATAATTATAGGTCAATTAGGGGGTACACTATGTATGTTTTAAATAGTGCATTAAAACAAGAAAATACGAAGACACTTTTCTATGTTAACTAACGGCACGGTATTGCACCTTAATATTGACCTATAATTTTTAAATTGGACCACGTATTATATTACAGGGTTATAGTGTACCCTACGACAGGAAATAATTATAGGTCAATCAGACCTTAATATTGACCCATAATATTTAAATTGGACCAGGTATTATATTACAGGGTAATAGTGTACCCCACCAAAGGAAATAATTATAGGTCAATTAGGGGGTACACAGCGTGACCCTAAAGTTTACTATGTATGCCTATGCGAAATAAAGTGTTCTGAGAAGCTTAAAATGAGGAAATAAGCGTTCTAAAATGCTTTAAAAATTCAAAGACATTTTTCTATGTTAACTAACGGCACGGTATCGGACCTTAATATTGACCCATAATATTTAAATTGGACCAGGTATTATATTACAGGGTAATAGTGTACCCTACCACAGGAAATAATTATAGGTCAATTAGGGGGTACACTATGTATATTTTAAATAGTGCATTAAAACAAGGAAATACGAAGACACTTTTCTATGTTAACTAACGGCACGGTATCGGACCTTAATATTGACCTATAATTTTTAAATTGGACCACGTATTATATTACAGGGTTATAGTGTACCCTACCACAGGAAATAATTATAGGTCAATTAGGGGGTACGCAGAGTGACCCTAAAGTTTTCTTAGTATGCCTATGCGAAATGAAGTGTTCTGAGAAGCTTAAAATGAGGAAATAAGTGTTCTAAAATGCTTTAAAAATTCAAAGACATTTTTCTATGCTAACTAACGGCACGGTATCGGACCTTAATATTGACCTATAATTTTTAAATTGGACCAACTTTTATATTACAGGGTAATAGTGTACCCTACCACAGGAAATAATTATAGGTCAATTAGGGGGTACACAGCGTGACCCTAAAGTTTACTATGTATTGCTATGCGAAATAAAGTGTTCTGAGAAGCTTAAAATGAAGAAATAAGCGTTCTAAAATGCTTTAAAAATTCAAAGACATCTTTCAATGGTTAACTAACGCAAGGCGCAATATCAAACCTTAATATTGACCCATAATATTTAAATTGAACCAGGTATTGTATTACAGGGTAATAGTGTACCCTACCACAGGAAATAATTATAGGTCAATTAGGGGGTACACAGCGTGACCCTAAAGTTTACTATGTATGCCTATGCGAAATAAAGTGTTCTGAGAAGCTTAAAATGAGGAAATAAGCGTTCTAAAATGCTTTAAAAATTCAAAGACATCTTTCAATGGTTAACTAACGCAAGGCGCAATATCAGACCTTAATATTGACCCATAATATTTAAATTGGAATAGGTATTATATTACAGGGTAATAGTGTACCCTACCACAGGAAATAATTATAGGTCAATTAGGGGGTACACTATGTATATTTTAAATAGTGCATTAAAACAAGGAAATACGAAGACACTTTTCTATGTTAACTAACGGCACGGTATCGGACCTTAATATTGACCTATAATTTTTAAATTGGACCACGTATTATATTACAGGGTTATAGTGTACCTTACCACAGGAAATAATTATAGGTCAATTAGGTGGTACACAGCGTGACCCTAAAATTTACTATGTATGCCTATGCGAAATAGAGTGTTCTGAGAAGCTTAAAATGAAGAAATAAGCGTTCTAAAATGCTTTAAAAATTCAAAGACATCTTTCAATGGTTAACTAACGCAAGGCGCAATATCAGACCTTAATATTGACAAATAATATTTAAATTGGACCAGGTATTATATTACAGGGTAATAGTGTACCCTACCACAGGAAATAATTATAGGTCAATTAGGGGGTACACTATGTATATTTTAAATAGTGCTTTAAAACAAGGAAATTCAATGACATTTTTCTATGCTAACTAACGGCACGGTATCGGACCTTAATATTGACCTATAATTTTTAAATTGGACCACCTATTATTTTACAGGGTAATAGTGTACCTTACCACAGGAAATAATTATAGGTCAATTAGGGGGTACACAGCGTGACCCTAAAGTTTACTATGTATGCCTATGCGAAATAAAGTGTTCTGAGAAGCTTAAAATGAAGAAATAAGCGTTCTAAAATGCTTTAAAAATTCAAAGACATCTTTCAATGGTTAACTAACGCAAGGCGCAATATCAAACCTTAATATTGACCCATAATATTTAAATTGAACCAGGTATTGTATTACAGGGTAATAGTGTACCCTACCACAGGAAATAATTATAGGTCAATTAGGGGGGTACACAGAGAGACCCTAAAGTTTACTATGTATGCCTATGCGAAATAAAGTGTTCTGAGAAGCTTAAAATGAGGAAATAAGCGTTCTAAAATGCTTTAAAAATTCAAAGACATTTTTCAATGTTAACTAACGGCACGGTATCGGTCCTTAATATTGACCTATAATTTTTAAATTGGACCACGTATTATATTACAGGGTAATAGTGTACCCTACCACAGGAAATAATTATAGGTCATTTAGGGGGTACACAGCGTGACCCTAAATTTTACTATGTATGCTTATGCGAAATAGAGTGTTCTGAGAAGCTTAAAATGAAGAAATAAGCGTTCTAAAATGCTTTAAAAATTCAAAGACATCTTTCAATGGTTAACTAGCGCAAGGCGCAATATCAGACCTTAATATTGACCCATAATATTTAAATTGGACCAGGTATTATATTACAGGGTAATAGTGTACCCTACCACAGGAAATAATTATAGGTCAATTAGGGGGTACACTATGTATATTTTAAATAGTGCATTAAAACAAGGAAATACGAAGACACTTTTCTATGTTATCTAACGGCACGGTATCGGACCTTAATATTGACCTATAATTTTTAAATTGTACCACGTATTATATTACAGGGTAATAGTGTACCTTACCACAGGAAATAATTATAGGTCAATTAGGTGGTACACAGCGTGACCCTAAAATTTACTATGTATGCCTATGCGAAATAGAGTGTTCTGAGAAGCTTAAAATGAAGAAATAAGCGTTCTAAAATGCTTTAAAAATTCAAAGACATCTTTCAATGGTTAACTAACGCAAGGCGCGATATCAGACCTTAATATGGAACCATAATATTTCAATTGGACCAGGTATTATATTACAGGGTAATAGTGTACCCTACCACAGGAAATAATTATAGGTCAATTAGGGGGTACACTATGTATATTTTAAATAGTGCATTAAAACAAGGAAATACGAAGACACTTTTCTATGTTAACTAACGGCACGGTATCGGACCTTAATATTGACCTATAATTTTTAAATTGGACCACGTATTATATTACAGGGTAATAGTGTACCCCACCAAAGGAAATAATTATAGGTCATTTAGGGGGTACCCAGCGTGACCCTAAATTTTACTATGTATGCCTATGCGAAATAGAGTGCTCTGAGAAGCTTAAAATGAAGAAATAAGCGTTCTAAAATGCTTTAAGAATTCAAAGACATCTTTCAATGGTTAACTAACGCAAGGCGCAATATCAGACCTTAATATTGACCCATAATATTTAAATTGGACCAGGTATTATATTACAGGGTAATAGTGTACCCCACCAAAGGAAATAATTATAGGTCAATTAGGGGGTACACAGCGTGACCCTAAAGTTTACTATGTATGCCTATGCGAAATAAAGTGTTCTGAGAAGCTTAAAATGAGGAAATAAGCGTTCTAAAATGCTTTAAAAATTCAAAGACATTTTTCTATGTTAACTAACGGCACGGTATCGGACCTTAATATTGACCCATAATATTTAAATTGGACCAGGTATTATATTACAGGGTAATAGTGTACCCTACCACAGGAAATAATTATAAGTCAATTAGGGGGTACACTATGTATATTTTAAATAGTGCATTAAAACAAGGAAATACGAAGACACTTTTCTATGTTAACTAACGGCACGGTATCGGACCTTAATATTGACCTATAATTTTTAAATTGGACCACGTATTATATTACAGGGTTATAGTGTACCCTACCTCTGGAAATAATTATAGGTCAATTAGGGGGTACGCAGAGTGACCCTAAAGTTTTCTATGTATGCCTATGCGAAATGAAGTGTTCTGAGAAGCTTAAAATGAGGAAATAAGCGTTCTAAAATGCTATAAAAATTCAAAGACATTTTTCTATGCTAACTAACGGCACGGTATCGGACCTTAATATTGACCTATAATTTTTAAATTGGACCACCTTTTATATTACAGGGTAATAGTGTACCCTACCACAGGAAATAATTATAGGTCAATTAGGGGGTACACAGCGTGACCCTAAAGTTTACTATGTATTGCTATGCGAAATAAAGTGTTCTGAGAAGCTTAAAATGAAGAAATAAGCGTTCTAAAATGCTTTAAAAATTCAAAGACATCTTTCAATGGTTAACTAACGCAAGGCGCAATATCAAACCTTAATATTGACCCATAATATTTAAATTGAACCAGGTATTGTATTACAGGGTAATAGTGTACCCTACCACAGGAAATAATTATAGGTCAATTAGGGGGTACACAGCGTGACCCTAAAGTTTACTATGTATGCCTATGCGAAATAAAGTGTTCTGAGAAGCTTAAAATGAGGAAATAAGCGTTCTAAAATGCTTTAAAAATTCAAAGACATTTTTCTATGTTAACTAACGGCACGGTATCGGACCTTAATATTGACCTATAATTTTTAAATTGGACCACGTATTATATTACAGGGTAATAGTGTACCCTACCACAGGATATAATTATAGGTCATTTAGGGGGTACACAGCGTGACCCTAAATTTTACTATGTATGCCTATGCGAAATAGAGTGTTCTGAGATGCTTAAAATGAAGAAATAAGAGTTCTAAAATGCTTTAAAAATTCAAAGACATCTTTCAATGGTTAACTAACGCAAGGCGCAATATCAGACCTTAATATTGCCAACTAATATTTAAATTGGAATAGGTATTATATTACAGGGTAATAGTGTACCCTACCACAGGAAATAATTATAGGTCAATTAGGGGGTACACTATGTATATTTTAAATAGTGCATTAAAACAAGGAAATACGAAGACACTTTTCTATGTTAACTAACGGCACGGTATCGGACTTTAATATTGACCTATAATTTTTAAATTGGACCACGTATTATATTACAGGGTTATAGTGTACCCTACCACAGGAAATAATTATAGGTCAATTAGGGGGTACGCAGAGTGACCCTAAAGTTTTCTATGTATGCCTATGCGAAATGAAGTGTTCTGAGAAGCTTAAAATGAGGAAATAAGCGTTCTAAAATGCTTTAAAAATTCAAAGACATTTTTCTATGCTAACTAACGGCACGGTATCGGACCTTAATATTGACCTATAATTTTTAAATTGGACCACCTTTTATATTACAGGGTAATAGTGTACCCTACCACAGGAAATAATTATAGGTCAATTAGGGGGTACACAGCGTGACCCTAAAGTTTACTATGTATTGCTATGCGAAATAAAGTGTTCTGAGAAGCTTAAAATGAAGAAATAAGCGTTCTAAAATGCTTTAAAAATTCAAAGACATCTTTCAATGGTTAACTAACGCAAGGCGCAATATCAAACCTTAATATTGACCCATAATATTTAAATTGAACCAGGTATTGTATTACAGGGTAATAGTGTTCCCTACCACAGGAAATAATTATAGGTCAATTAGGGGGTACACTATGAATATTTTAAATAGTGCATTAAAACAAGGAAATACGAAGACATTTTTCAATGTTAAATAACGGCACGGTATCGGAACTTAATATTGACCTATAAATTTTAAATTGGAACACGTATTATATTACAGGGTAATAGTGTACCCTACCACAGGAAATAATTATAGGTCATTTAGGGGGTACACAGCGTGACCCTAAATTTTACTATGTATGCCTATGCGAAATAGAGTGTTCTGAGAAGCTTAAAATGAAGAAATAAGCGTTCTAAAATGCTTTAAAAATTCAAAGACATCTTTCAATGGTTAACTAACGCAAGGCGCAATATCAGACCTTAATATTGACCCATAATATTTAAATTGGACCAGGTATTATATTACAGGGTAATAGTGTACCCTACCACAGGAAATAATTATAGGTCAATTAGGGGGTACACTATGTATATTTTAAATAGTGCATTAAAACAAGGAAATACGAAGACACTTTTCTATGTTAACTAACGGCACGGTATCGGACCTTAATATTGACCTATAATTTTTAAATTGGACCACGTATTATATTACAGGGTTATAGTGTACCCTACCACAGGAAATAATTATAGGTCAATTAGGGGGTACACAGAGTGACCCTAAAGTTTACTATGTATGCCTATGCGAAATAAAGTGTTCTGAGAAGCTTAAAATGAGGAAATAAGCGTTCTAAAATGCTTTAAAAATTCAAAGACATTTTTCTATGTTAACTAACGGCACGGTATCGGTCCTTAATATTGACCTATAATTTTTAAATTGGACCACGTATTATATTACAGGGTAATAGTGTACCCTACCACAGGAAATAATTATAGGTCATTTAGGGGGTACACAGCGTGACCCTAAATTTTACTATGTATGCCTATGCGAAATAGAGTGTTCTGAGATGCTTAAAATGAAGAAATAAGCGTTCTAAAATGCTTTAAAAATTCAAAGACATCTTTCAATGGTTAACTAACGCAAGGCGCAATATCAGACCTTAATATTGACCCATAATATTTAACTTGAACCAGGTATTATATCTGAGGGTAATAGTGTACCCTACCACAGGAAATAATTATAGGTCAATTAGGGGGTACACTATGTATATTTTAAATAGTGCATTAAAACAAGGAAGTACGAAGACATTTTTCAATGTTAACTAACGGCACGGTATCGGAACTTAATATTGACCTATAATTTTTAAATTGGACCACGTATTATATTACAGGGTAATAGTGTGCCCTACCACAGGAAATAATTATAGGTCATTTAGGGGGTACACAGCGTGACCCTAAATTTTACTATGTATGCCTATGCGAAATAGAGTGCTCTGAGAAGCTTAAAATGAAGAAATAAGCGTTCTAAAATGCTTTAAAAATTCAAAGACATCTTTCAATGGTTAACTAACGCAAGGCGCAATATCTGACCTTAATATTGACAAATAATATTTAAATTGGACCAGGTATTATATTACAGGGTAATAGTGTACCCCACCAAAGGAAATAATTATAGGTCAATTAGGGGGTACACAGCGTGACCCTAAAGTTTACTATGTATGCCTATGCGAAATAAAGTGTTCTGAGAAGCTTAAAATGAGGAAATAAGCGTTCTAAAATGCTTTAAAAATTCAAAGACATTTTTCTATGTTAACTAACGGCACGGTATCGGACCTTAATATTGACCCATAATATTTAAATTGGACCATGTATTATATTACAGGGTAATAGTGTACCCTACCACAGGAAATAATTATAGGTCAATTAGGGGGTACACTATGTATATTTTAAATAGTGCATTAAAACAAGGAAATACGAAGACACTTTTCTATGTTAACTAACGGCACGGTATCGGACCTTAATATTGACCTATAATTTTTAAATTGGACCACGTATTATATTACAGGGTTATAGTGTACCCTACCACAGGAAATAATTATAGGTCAATTAGGGGGTACGCAGAGTGACCCTAAAGTTTTCTATGTATGCCTATGCGAAATGAAGTGTTCTGAGAAGCTTAAAATGAGGAAATAAGCGTTCTAAAATGCTTTAAAAATTCAAAGACATTTTTCTATGCTAACTAACGGCACGGTATCGGACCTTAATATTGACCTATAATTTTTAAATTGGACCAACTTTTATATTACAGGGTAATAGTGTACCCTACCACAGGAAATAATTATAGGTCAATTAGGGGGTACACAGCGTGACCCTAAAGTTTACTATGTATTGCTATGCGAAATAAAGTGTTCTGAGAAGCTTAAAATGAAGATATAAGCGTTCTAAAATGCTTTAAAAATTCAAAGACATCTTTCAATGGTTAACTAACGCAAGCTGCAATATCAGACCTTAATATTGACCCATAATATTTAAATTGGACCAGGTATTATATTTCAGGGTAATAGTGTACCCTACCACAGGAAATAATTATAGGTCAATTAGGAGGTACTCAGCGTGACCCTAAAGTTTACTATGTATGCCTATGCGAAATAAAGTGTTCTGAGAAACTTAAAATGAGGAAATAAGCGTTCTAAAATGCTTTAAAAATTCAATGTTAACTAACGGCACGGTATCGGACCTTAATATTGACCTATAATTTTTAAATTGGAAAACGTATTACATTACAGGGTAATAGTGTACCCTACCACAGGAAATAATTATAGGTCAATTAGGGGGTACACTATGTATGTTTTAAATAGTGCATTAAAACAAGGAAATTCGAAGACACTTTTCTATGTTAACTAACGGCACGGTATCGGACCTTAATATTGACCTATAATTTTTAAATTGGACCACGTATTATATTACAGGGTTATAGTGTATCCTACCACAGGAAATAATTATAGGTCAATTAGGGGGTACACAGCGTGACCCTAAAGTTTACTATGTATGCCTATGCAAAATAAAGTGTTCTGAGAAGCTTAAAATGAGGAAATAAGCGTTCTAAAATGCTTTAAAAATTCAATGACATTTTTCAATGTTAACTAACGGCACGGTATTGGACCTTAATATTGACCTATAATTTTTAAATTGGACCACGTATTATATTACAGGGTAATAGTGTACCCTACCAAAGGAAATAATTATAGGTCAATTACTATGTATGTTTTAAATAGTGCATTAAAACAAGGAAATTCGAAGACACTTTTCTATGTTAACTAACGGCACGGTATCGGACCTTAATATTGACCTATAATTTTTAAATTGGACCACGTATTATATTACAGGGTTATAGTGTATCCTACCACAGGAAATAATTATAGGTCAATTAGGGTGTACACAGCGTGACCCTAAAGTTTACTATGTATGCCTATGCGAAATAGAGTGTTCTGAGAAGCTTAAAATGAAGAAATAAGCGTTCTAAAATGCTTTAAAAATTCAAAGACATTTTTCAATGTTAACTAACGGCACGGTATCGGACCTTATTATTGACCTATAATTTTTAAATTAGACCACGTATTATATTACAGGGTAATAGTGTACCCTACCACAGGAAATATTTATAGGTCAATTAGGGGGTACACTATGTATATTTTAAATAGTGCATTAAAACAAGGGAATTCGAAGACACTTTTCTATGTTAACTAACGGCACGGTATCGGTCCTTAATATTGACCTATAATTTTTAAATTAGACCACGTATTATATTACAGGGTTATAGTGTATCCTACAACAGGAAATAATTATAGGTCAATTAGGGGGTACACAGCGTGACCCTAAAGTTTACTATGTATGCCTATGCGAAATAGAGTGTTCTGAGAAGCTTAAAATGAAGAAATAAGCGTTCTAAAATGCTTTAAAAATTCAAAGACATCTTTCAATGGTTAACTAGCGCAAGGCGCAATATCAGACCTTAATATTGACCCATAATATTTAAATTGGACCAGGTATTATATTACAGGGTAATAGTGTACCCTACCGCAGGAAATAATTATAGGTCAATTAGGGGGTACACTATGTATATTTTAAATAGTGCATTAAAACAAGGAAATACGAAGACACTTTCCTATGTTAACTAACGGCACGGTATCGGACTTTAATATTGACCTATAATTTTAAATTGGACCACGTGTTATATTACAGTGTAATAGTGTACCCTAATACAGGAAATAATTATAGTTCAATTAGGGGATACACAGTGTGACCCTAAAGTTTACTATGTATGCCTATGCGAAATAAACTGTTCTGAGAAGCTTAAAATGAGGAAATAAGCGTTCTAAAATGCTTTAAAAATTCAAAGACACTTTTCTATGTTAACTAACGGCACGGTATCGGACCTTAATATTGACCTATAATTTTTAAATTGGACCACGTATTATATTACAGGGTTATAGTGTATCCTACCACAGGAAATAATTATAGATCATTTAGGGGGTACACAGCGTGACCCTAAATTTTACTATGCATGCCTATGCGAAATAGAGTGTTCTGAGAAGCTTAAAATGAAGAAATAAGTGTTCTAAAATGCTTTAAAAATTCAAAGACATTTTTCAATGTTAACTAACGGCACGGTATCGGACCTTAATATTGACCTATAATTTTTAAATTGGACCACGTATTATATTACAGGGTAATAGTGTACCCTACCACAGGAAATAATTATAGGTCATTTAGGGGGTACACAGCGTGATCCTAAATTTTACTATGTATGCCTATGCGAAATAGAGTGTTCTGAGAAGCTTAAAATGAAGAAATAAGCGTTGTAAAATGCTTTAAAAATTCAAAGACATCTTTCAATGGTTAACTAGCGCAAGGCGCAATATCAGACCTTAATGTTGACCCATAATATTTAAATTGGACCAGGTATTATATTACAGGGTAATAGTGTACCCTACCACAGGAAATAATTATAGGTCAATTAGGGGGTACACTATGTATATTTTAAATAGTGCATTAAAACAAGGAAATACGAAGACACTTTTCTATGTTAACTAACGGCACAGTATCGGACCTTAATATTGACCTATAATTTTTAAATTGGACCACGTATTATATTATAGGGTAATAGTGTACCCTACCACAGGAAATAATTATAGGTCAATTAGGGGGTACACTATGTATATTTTAAATAGTGCATTAAAAAAAGGAAATACGAAGACACTTTTCTATGTTAACTAACGGCACAGTATCGGACCTTAATATTGACCTATAATTTTTAAATTGGACCACGTATTATATTATAGGGTAATAGTGTACCCTACCACAGGAAATAATTATAGGTCAATTAGGGGATACACAGTGTGACCCTAAAGTTTACTATGTATGCCTATGCGAAATAAACTGTTCTGAGAAGCTTAAAATGAGGAAATAAGCGTTCTAAAATGCTTTAAAAATTCAAAGACACTTTTCTATGTTAACTAACGGCACGGTATCGGACCTTAATATTGACCTATAATTTTTAAATTGGACCACGTATTATATTACAGGGTTATAGTGTATCCTACCACAGGAAATAATTATAGATCATTTAGGGGGTACACAGCGTGACCCTAAATTTTACTATGCATGCCTATGCGAAATAGAGTGTTCTGAGAAGCTTAAAATGAAGAAATAAGTGTTCTAAAATGCTTTAAAAATTCAAAGACATTTTTCAATGTTAACTAACGGCACGGTATCGGACCTTAATATTGACCTATAATTTTTAAATTGGACCACGTATTATATTACAGGGTAATAGTGTACCCTACCACAGGAAATAATTATAGGTCATTTAGGGGGTACACAGCGTGATCCTAAATTTTACTATGTATGCCTATGCGAAATAGAGTGTTCTGAGAAGCTTAAAATGAAGAAATAAGCGTTGTAAAATGCTTTAAAAATTCAAAGACATCTTTCAATGGTTAACTAGCGCAAGGCGCAATATCAGACCTTAATGTTGACCCATAATATTTAAATTGGACCAGGTATTATATTACAGGGTAATAGTGTACCCTACCACAGGAAATAATTATAGGTCAATTAGGGGGTACACTATGTATATTTTAAATAGTGCATTAAAACAAGGAAATACGAAGACACTTTTCTATGTTAACTAACGGCACAGTATCGGACCTTAATATTGACCTATAATTTTTAAATTGGACCACGTATTATATTATAGGGTAATAGTGTACCCTACCACAGGAAATAATTATAGGTCAATTAGGGGGTACACTATGTATATTTTAAATAGTGCATTAAAAAAAGGAAATACGAAGACACTTTTCTATGTTAACTAACGGCACAGTATCGGACCTTAATATTGACCTATAATTTTTAAATTGGACCACGTATTATATTATAGGGTAATAGTGTACCCTACCACAGGAAATAATTATAGGTCAATTAGGGGATACACAGTGTGACCCTAAAGTTTACTATGTATGCCTATGCGAAATAAAGTGTTCTGAGAAGCTTAAAATGAGGAAATAAGCGTTCTAAAATGCTTTAAAAATTCAAAGACACTTTTCTATGTTAACTAACGGCACGGTATCGGACCTTAATATTGACCTTTAATTTTTAAATTGGACCACGTATTATATTATAGGGTAATAGTGTACCCTACCACAGGAAATAATTATAGGTCAATTAGGGGGTACACAGCGTGACCCTAAAGTTTACTATGTATGCCTATGCGAAATAGAGTGTTCTGAGAAGCTTAAAATGAAGAAATAAGCGTTCTAAAATGCTTTAAAAATTCAAAGACATCTTTCAATGGTTAACTAACGCTAGGCGCAATATCAGACCTTAATATTGACCCATAATATTTTAAATTGGACCAGGTATTATATTACAGGGTAATAGTGTACCCTACCACAGGAAATAATTATAGGTCAATTAGGGGGTACACTATGTATATTTTAAATAGTGCATTAAAACAAGGAAATTCGAAGACACTTTTCTATGTTAACTAACGGCACGGTATCGGACCTTAATATTGACCTATAATTTTTAAATTGGACCACGTATTATATTACAGGGTTATAGTGTATCCTACCACAGGAAATAATTATAGATCATTTAGGGGGTACACAGCGTGACCCTAAATTTTACTATGCATGCCTATGCGAAATAGAGTGTTCTGAGAAGCTTAAAATGAAGAAATAAGCGTTCTAAAATGCTTTAAAAATTCAGAGACATTTTTCAATGTTAACTAACGGCACGGTATCGGACCTTAATATTAACCTATAATTTTTAAATTGGACCACGTATTATATTACAGGGTAATAGTGTACCCTACCACAGGAAATAATTATAGGTCAATTAGGGGGTACACTATGTATATTTTAAATAGTGCATTAAAACAAGGAAATACGAAGACACTTTCCTATGTTAACTAACGGCACGGTATCGGACCTTAATATTGACCTATAATTTTTAAATTGGACCACGTATTATATTACAGTGTAATAGTGTACCCTACCACAGGAAATAATTATAGTTCAATTAGGGGATACACAGTGTGACCCTAAATTTTACCATGTATGCCTATGCGAAATAAACTGTTCTGAGAAGCTTAAAATGAGGAAATAAGCGTTCTAAAATGCTTTAAAAATTCAAAGACACTTTTCTATGTTACTAACGGCACGGTATCGGACCTTAATATTGACCTATAATTTTTAAATTGGACCACGTATTATATTACAGGGTAATAGTGTACCCTAAAACAGGAAATAATTATAGGTCAATTAGGGGGTACACTATGTATATTTTAAATAGCGCATTAAAACAAGGAAATTCGAAGACACTTTTCTATGTTAACTAACGGCACGGTATCGGACCTTAATATTGACTTATAATTTTTAAATTGGACCACGTATTATATTACAGGGTTATAGTGTATCCTACTACAGGAAATAATTATAGGTCAATTAGGGGGTACACAGCGTGACCCTAAGATTTACTATGTATGCCTATGCGAAATAGAGAGTTCTGAGAAGCTTAAAATGAAGAAATAAGCATTCTAAAATGCTTTAAAAATTCAAAGACATCTTTCAATGGTTAACTAGCGCAAGGCGCAATATCAGACCTTAATATTGTCCCATAATATTTAAATTGGACCAGGTATTATATTACAGGGTAATAGTGTACCCTACCGCAGGAAATAATTATTAGTCAATTAGGGGGTACACTATGTATATTTTAAATAGTGCATTAAAACAAGGAAATACGAAGACACTTTCCTATGTTAACTAACGGCACGGTATCAGACTTTAATATTGACCTATAATTTTTAAATTGGACCACGTATTATATTACAGGGTTATAGTGTATCCTGCCACAGGAAATAATTATAGGTCAATTAGGGGATACACAGTGTGACCCTAAAGTTTACTATGTATGCCTATGCGAAATAAACTGTTCTGAGAAGCTTAAAATGAGGAAATAAGCGTTCTAAAATGCTTTAAAAATTCAAAGACACTTTTCTATGTTAACTAACGGCACGGTATCGGACCTTAATATTGACCTATAATTTTTAAATTGGACCACGTATTATATTACAGGGTTATAGTTTATCCTACCACAGGAAATAATTATAGATCATTTAGGGGGTGCACAGCGTGACCCTAAATTTTACTATGCAAGCCTATGCGAAATAGAGTGTTCTGAGAAGCTTAAAATGAAGAAATAAGCGTTTTAAAATGCTTTAAAAATTCAAAGACATTTTTCAATGTTAACTAACGGCACGGTATCGGACCTTAACATTGACCTATAATTTTTAAATTGGACCACGTATTATATTACAGGGTAATAGTGTACCCTACCACAGGAAATAATTATAGGTCAATTAGGGGGTACACTATGTATATTTTAAATAGCGCATTAAAACAAGGAAATTCGAAGACACTTTTCTATGTTAACTAACGGCACGGTATCGGACCTTAATATTGACCTATAATTTTTAAATTGGACCACGTATTATATTACAGGGTAATAGTGTACCCTACCACAGGAAATAATTATAGGTCAATTAGGGGGTACACAGCGTGACCCTAAAGTTTACTATGTATGCCTATGCGAAATAGAGTGTTCTGAGAAGCTTAAAATTAAGAAATAAGCGTTCTAAAATGCTTTAAAAATTCAAAGACATCTTTCAATGGTTAACTAACGCAAGGCGCAATATCAGACCTTAATATTGACCCATAATATTTAAATTGGACCAGGTATTATAATACAGGGTAATAGTGTACTCTAAAACAGGAAATAATTATAGGTCAATTAGGGGGTACACTATGTATATTTTAAATAGTGCATTAAAACAAGGAATACGAAGATACTTTTCTATGTTAACTAACGGCACGGTATCGGACCTTAATATTGACCTATAATTTTCTAAATTGGACCACGAATTATATTACAGGGTAATAGTGTACCCTACCACAGGAAATAATTATAGGTCAATTAGGGGGTATACAGCGTGACCCTAAAGTTTACTATGTATGCCTATGCGAAATAGAGTGTTCTGAGAAGCTTAAAATGAGGAAATAAACGTTCTAAAATGCTTTAAAAATTCAAAGACACTTTTCTATGTTAATTAACGGCACGGTATGGGACCTTAATATTGACCTATAATTTTTAAATTGGACCACGTATTATATTACAGGGTAATAGTGTACCCTACCACAGGAAATAATTATAGGTCAATTAGGGGGTACACTATGTATATTTTAAATAGTGCATTAAAACAAGGAAATACGAAGACACTTTTCTATGTTAACTAACGGCACGGTATCGGACCTTAACATTGACCTATAATTTTTAAATTGGACCACGTATTATATTACAGGGTAATAGTGTACCCTACCACAGGAAATAAATATAGGTCAATTAGGGGGTACACAGCGTGACCCCAAAGTTTACTATGTATGCCTATGCGAAATAGAGTGTTCTGAGAAGCTTAAAATGAAGAAATAGGCGTTCTAAAATGCTTTAAAAATTCAAAGACATCTTTCAATGGTTAACTAACGCAAGGCGCAATATCAGACCTTAATATTGACCCATATTATTTAAATTGGACCAGGTATTATATTACAGGGTAATAGTGTACCCTACCACAGGAAATAATTATAGGTCAATTAGGGGGTACACTATGTATATTTTAAATAGTGCATTAAAACAAGGAAATTCGAAGACACTTTTCTATGTTTACTAACGGCACGGTATCGGACCTTAATATTGACCTATAATTTATAAATTGGACCACGTATTATATTACAGGGTTATAGTGTGCCCTACCACAGGAAATAATTATAGGTCAATTAGGGGGTACACAGCGTGACCCTAAAGTTTACAATGTATGCCTATGCGAAATACAGTGTTCTGAGAAGCTTAAAATGAGGAAATAAGCGTTCTAAAATGCTTTAAAAATTCAAAGACATCTTTCAATGGTTAACTAACGCAAGGCGCAATATCAGACCTTAATATTGACCCATATTATTTAAATTGGACCAGGTATTATATTACAGGGTAATAGTGTACCCTTCCACAGGAAATAATTATAGGTCATTTAGGGAGTACACAGCGTGACCCTAAATTTTACTATGTATCCTTATGCGAAATAGAGTGTTCTGAGAAGCTTAAAATGAAGAAATAAGCGTTCTAAAATGCTTTAAAAATTCAAAGACATCTTTCAATGGTTAACTAACGCAAGGCGAAAAATCAGACCTTAATATTGACTAATAATATTTAAATTGGACCAGGTATTATATTACAGGGTAATAGTGTACCCTACCACAGGAAATAATTATAGGTCAATTAGGGGGTACACTATGTATATTTTAAATAGTGCATTAAAACAAGGAAATTCGAAGACACTTTTCTATGTTAACTAACGGCACGGTATCGGACCTTAATATTGACCTATAATTTTTAAATTGGACCACGTATTATATTACAGGGTAATAGTGTACCCTACCACAGGAAATAATTATAGGTCAATTAGGGGATACACAGCATGACCCTAAAGTTTACTATGTATGCCTATGCGAAATAAAGTGTTCTGAGAAGCTTAAAATGAGGAAATAAACGTTCTAAAATGCTTTAAAAATTCAAAGACACTTTTCTATGTTAATAAACGGCACGGTATCGGACCTTAATATTGACCTATAATTTTTAAATTGGACCACGCATTGTATTACAGGGTAATAGTGTACCCTACCACAGGAAATAATTATAGGTCAATTAGGGGGTACACAGCGTGACCCTAAAGTTTACTATGTGTGCCTATGCGAAATAGAGTGTTCTGAGAAGCTTAAAATGATGAAATAAGCGTTCTAAAATGCTTTAAAAATTCAAAGACATCTTTCAATGGTTAACTAACGCAAGGCGCGATATCAGACCTTAATATGGAACCATAATATTTAAATTGGACCAGGTATTATATTACAGGGTAATAGTGTACCCTACAACAGGAAATAATTATAGGTCAATTAGGGGGTACACTATGTATATTTTAAATAGTGCATTAAAACAAGGAAATTCGAAGACTCTTTTCTATGTTAACTAACGGTAGGGTATCGGACCTTAATATTGACCTAAAATTTTTAAATTGGAAAACGTATTATATTACAGGGTGATAGTGTAACCTACCACAGAAAATAATTATAGGTCAATTAGGGGGTACACAGCGTGACCCTAAAGTTTACTATGTATGCCTATGCGAAATAAAGTGTTCTGAGAAGCTTAAAATGAAGATATAAGCGTTCTAAAATGCTTTAAAAATTCAAAGACATCTTTCAATGGTTAACTAACGCAAGGCGCGATATCAGACCTTAATATAGAACCATAATATTTAAATTGGACCAGGTATTATATTACAGGGTAATAGTGTACCCTACCACAGGAAATAATTATAGGTTAATTAAGGGGTACACAGCGTGACCCTAAAGTTTACTATGTATGCCTATGCGAAATAAAGGGTTCTGAGAAGCTTAAAAGGAGGAAATAAGCGTTCTAAAATGCTTTAAAAATTCAAAGACATTTTTCAATGTTTACTAACGGCACGGTATCGGACCTTAATATTGACCTATAATTTTTAAATTGGACCACGTATTATATTACAGGGTAATAGTGTACCCTACCACAGGAAATAATTATAGGTCAATTAGGGGGTACACAGCGTGACCCTAAAGTTTACTATGTATGCCTATGCGAAATAGAGTGTTCTGAGAAGCTTAAAATTAAGAAATAAGCGTTCTAAAATGCTTTAAAAATTCAAAGACATCTTTCAATGGTTAACTAACGCAAGGCGCAATATCAGACCTTAATATTGACCCATATTATTTAAATTGGACCAGGTAGTATATTACAGGGTAATAGTGTACCCTACCGCAGGAGATAATTATAGGTCAATTAGGGGGTACACTATGTATATTTTAAATCGTGCATTAAAACAAGGAAATTCGAAGACACTTTTCTATGTTAACTAACGGCACGGTATCGGACCTTAATATTGACCTATAATTTTTAAATTGGACCACGTATTATATTACAGGGTAATAGTGTACCCTACCACAGGAAATAATTATAGGTCAATTAGGGGGTACACAGCGTGACCCTAAAGTTTACTATGTATGCCTATGCGAAATAGAGTGTTCTGAGAAGCTTAAAATTAAGAAATAAGCGTTCTAAAATGCTTTAAAAATTCAAAGACACTTTTCTATGTTAACTAACGGCACGGTATCGGACCTTAATATTGACCTTTAATTTTTAAATTGGACCACGTATTATATTATAGGGTAATAGTGTACCCTACCACAGGAAATAATTATAGGTCAATTAGGGGGTACACAGCGTGACCCTAAAGTTTACTATGTATGCCTATGCGAAATAGAGTGTTCTGAGAAGCTTAAAATGAAGAAATAAGCGTTCTAAAATGCTTTAAAAATTCAAAGACATCTTTCAATGGTTAACTAACGCTAGGCGCAATATCAGACCTTAATATTGACCCATAATATTTTAAATTGGACCAGGTATTATATTACAGGGTAATAGTGTACCCTACCACAGGAAATAATTATAGGTCAATTAGGGGGTACACTATGTATATTTTAAATAGTGCATTAAAACAAGGAAATTCGAAGACACTTTTCTATGTTAACTAACGGCACGGTATCGGACCTTAATATTGACCTATAATTTTTAAATTGGACCACGTATTATATTACAGGGTTATAGTGTATCCTACCACAGGAAATAATTATAGATCATTTAGGGGGTACACAGCGTGACCCTAAATTTTACTATGCATGCCTATGCGAAATAGAGTGTTCTGAGAAGCTTAAAATGAAGAAATAAGCGTTCTAAAATGCTTTAAAAATTCAGAGACATTTTTCAATGTTAACTAACGGCACGGTATCGGACCTTAATATTAACCTATAATTTTTAAATTGGACCACGTATTATATTACAGGGTAATAGTGTACCCTACCACAGGAAATAATTATAGGTCAATTAGGGGGTACACTATGTATATTTTAAATAGTGCATTAAAACAAGGAAATACGAAGACACTTTCCTATGTTAACTAACGGCACGGTATCGGACCTTAATATTGACCTATAATTTTTAAATTGGACCACGTATTATATTACAGTGTAATAGTGTACCCTACCACAGGAAATAATTATAGTTCAATTAGGGGATACACAGTGTGACCCTAAATTTTACCATGTATGCCTATGCGAAATAAACTGTTCTGAGAAGCTTAAAATGAGGAAATAAGCGTTCTAAAATGCTTTAAAAATTCAAAGACACTTTTCTATGTTAACTAACGGCACGGTATCGGACCTTAATATTGACCTATAATTTTTAAATTGGACCACGTATTATATTACAGGGTAATAGTGTACCCTAAAACAGGAAATAATTATAGGTCAATTAGGGGGTACACTATGTATATTTTAAATAGCGCATTAAAACAAGGAAATTCGAAGACACTTTTCTATGTTAACTAACGGCACGGTATCGGACCTTAATATTGACTTATAATTTTTAAATTGGACCACGTATTATATTACAGGGTTATAGTGTATCCTACCACAGGAAATAATTATAGGTCAATTAGGGGGTACACAGCGTGACCCTAAGATTTACTATGTATGCCTATGCGAAATAGAGAGTTCTGAGAAGCTTAAAATGAAGAAATAAGCATTCTAAAATGCTTTAAAAATTCAAAGACATCTTTCAATGGTTAACTAGCGCAAGGCGCAATATCAGACCTTAATATTGTCCCATAATATTTAAATTGGACCAGGTATTATATTACAGGGTAATAGTGTACCCTACCGCAGGAAATAATTATAGGTCAATTAGGGGGTACACTATGTATATTTTAAATAGTGCATTAAAACAAGGAAATACGAAGACACTTTCCTATGTTAACTAACGGCACGGTATCGGACTTTAATATTGACCTATAATTTTTAAATTGGACCACGTATTATATTACAGTGTAATAGTGTACCCTACCACAGGAAATAATTATAGTTCAATTAGGGGATACACAGTGTGACCCTAAAGTTTACTATGTATGCCTATGCGAAATAAACTGTTCTGAGAAGCATAAAATGAGGAAATAAGCGTTCTAAAATGCTTTAAAAATTCAAAGACACTTTTCTATGTTAACTAACGGCACGGTATCGGACCTTAATATTGACCTATAATTTTTAAATTTGACCACGTATTATATTACAGGGTTATAGTTTATCCTACCACAGGAAATAATTATAGATCATTTAGGGGGTGCGCAGCGTGACCCTAAATTTTACTATGCAAGCCTATGCGAAATAGAGTGTTCTGAGAAGCTTAAAATGAAGAAATAAGCGTTCTAAATTGCTTTAAAAATTCAAAGACATTTTTCAATGTTAACTAACGGCACGGTATCGGACCTTAATATTGACCTATAATTTTTAAATTGGACCACGTATTATATTACAGGGTAATAGTGTACCCTACCACAGGAAATAATTATAGGTCAATTAGGGGGTACACTATGTATATTTTAAATAGCGCATTAAAACAAGGAAATTCGAAGACACTTTTCTATGTTAACTAACGGCACAGTATCGGACCTTAATAATGACCTATAATTTTTAAATTGGACCACGTATTATATTACAGGGTTATAGTGTATCCTACCACAGGAAATAATTATAGGTCAATTAGGGGGTACACAGCGTGACCCTAAAGTTTACTATGTATGCCTATGCGAAATAAAGTGTTCTGAGAAGCTTAAAATGAGGAAATAAGCGTTCTAAAATGCTTTAAAAATTCAAAGACATTTTTCAATGTTAACTAACGGCACGGTATCGGACCTAAATATTGACCTATAATTTTTAAATTGGACCACGTATTATATTACAGGGTAATAGTGTACCCTACCGCAGGAAATAATTATAGGTCAATTAGGGGGTACACTATGTATATTTTAAATAGTGCATTAAAACAAGGAAATACGAAGACACTTTCCTATGTTAACTAACGGCACGGTATCGGACTTTAATATTGACCTATAATTTTTAAATTGGACCACGTATTATATTACAGTGTAATAGTGTACCCTACCACAGGAAATAATTATAGTTCAATTAGGGGATACACAGTGTGACCCTAAAGTTTACTATGTATGCCTATGCGAAATAAACTGTTCTGAGAAGCTTAAAATGAGGAAATAAGCGTTCTAAAATGCTTTAAAAATTCAAAGACACTTTTCTATGTTAACTAACGGCACGGTATCGGACCTTAATATTGACCTATAATTTTTAAATTGGACCACGTATTATATTACAGGGTTATAGTTTATCCTACCACAGGAAATAATTATAGATCATTTAGGGGGTGCACAGCGTGACCCTAAATTTTACTATGCAAGCCTATGCGAAATAGAGTGTTCTGAGAAGCTTAAAATGAAGAAATAAGCGTTTTAAAATGCTTTAAAAATTCAAAGACATTTTTCAATGTTAACTAACGGCACGGTATCGGACCTTAATATTGACCTATAATTTTTAAATTGGACCACGTATTATATTACAGGGTAATAGTGTACCCTACCACAGGAAATAATTATAGGTCAATTAGGGGGTACACTATGTATATTTTAAATAGCGCATTAAAACAAGGAAATTCGAAGACACTTTTCTATGTTAACTAACGGCACGGTATCGGACCTTAATATTGACCTATAATTTTTAAATTGGACCACGTATTATATTACAGGGTAATAGTGTACCCTACCACAGGAAATAATTATAGGTCAATTAGGGGGTACACAGCGTGACCCTAAAGTTTACTATGTATGCCTATGCGAAATAGAGTGTTCTGAGAAGCTTAAAATGAAGAAATAGGCGTTCTAAAATGCTTTAAAAATTCAAAGACATCATTCAATGGTTAACTAACGCAAGGCGCAATATCAGACCTTAATATTGACCCATATTATTTAAATTGGACCAGGTATTATATTACAGGGTAATAGTGTACCCTACCACAGGAAATAATTATAGGTCAATTAGGGGGTACACTATGTATATTTTAAATAGTGCATTAAAACAAGGAAATTCGAAGACACTTTTCTATGTTTACTAACGGCACGGTATCGGACCTTAATATTGACCTATAATTTATAAATTGGACCACGTATTATATTACAGGGTTATAGTGTGCCCTACCACAGGAAATAATTATAGGTCAATTAGGGGGTACACAGCGTGACCCTAAAGTTTACAATGTATGCCTATGCGAAATAAAGTGTTCTGAGAAGCTTAAAATGAGGAAATAAGCGTTCTAAAATGCTTTAAAAATTCAAAGACATCTTTCAATGGTTAACTAACGCAAGGCGCAATATCAGACCTTAATATTGACCCATATTATTTAAATTGGACCAGGTATTATATTACAGGGTAATAGTGTACCCTACCACAGGAAATAATTATAGGTCATTTAGGGAGTACACAGCGTGACCCTAAATTTTACTATGTATCCTTATGCGAAATAGAGTGTTCTGAGAAGCTTAAAATGAAGAAATAAGCGTTCTAAAATGCTTTAAAAATTCAAAGACATCTTTCAATGGTTAACTAACGCAAGGCGAAAAATCAGACCTTAATATTGACTAATAATATTTAAATTGGACCAGGTATTATATTACAGGGTAATAGTGTACCCTACCACAGGAAATAATTATAGGTCAATTAGGGGGTACACTATGTATATTTTAAATAGTGCATTAAAACAAGGAAATTCGAAGACACTTTTCTATGTTAACTAACGGCACGGTATCGGACCTTAATATTGACCTATAATTTTTAAATTGGACCACGTATTATATTACAGGGTAATAGTGTACCCTACCACAGGAAATAATTATAGGTCATTTAGGGGGTACACAGCATGACCCTAAAGTTTACTATGTATGCCTATGCGAAATAAAGTGTTCTGAGAAGCTTAAAATGAGGAAATAAACGTTCTAAAATGCTTTAAAAATTCAAAGACACTTTTCTATGTTAATAAACGGCACGGTATCGGACCTTAATATTGACCTATAATTTTTAAATTGGACCACGCATTGTATTACAGGGTAATAGTGTAAATAGTGTACCCTACCACAGGAAATAATTATAGGTCAATTAGGGGGTACACAGCGTGACCCTAAAGTTTACTATGTATGCCTATGCGAAATAGAGTGTTCTGAGAAGCTTAAAATGATGAAATAAGCGTTCTAAAATGCTTTAAAAATTCAAAGACATCTTTCAATGGTTAACTAACGCAAGGCGCGATATCAGACCTTAATATGGAACCATAATATTTAAATTGGACCAGGTATTATATTACAGGGTAATAGTGTACCCTACAACAGGAAATAATTATAGGTCAATTAGGGGGTACACTATGTATATTTTAAATAGTGCATTAAAACAAGGAAATTCGAAGACTCTTTTCTATGTTAACTAACGGTAGGGTATCGGACCTTAATATTGACCTAAAATTTTTAAATTGGAAAACGTATTATATTACAGGGTGATAGTGTACCCTACCACAGAAAATAATTATAGGTCAATTAGGGGGTACACAGCGTGACCCTAAAGTTTACTATGTATGCCTATGCGAAATAAAGTGTTCTGAGAAGCTTAAAATGAAGATATAAGCGTTCTAAAATGCTTTAAAAATTCAAAGACATCTTTCAATGGTTAACTAACGCAAGGCGCGATATCAGACTTTAATATAGAACCATAATATTTAAATTGGACCAATTACAGGGTAATAGTGTACCCTACCACAGGAAATAATTATAGGTTAATTAAGGGTACACAGCGTGACCCTAAAGTTTACTATGTATGCCTATGCGAAATAAAGTGTTCTGAGAAGCTTAAAAGGAGGAAATAAGCGTTCTAAAATGCTTTAAAAATTCAAAGACATTTTTCAATGTTTACTAACGGCACGGTATCGGACCTTAATATTGACCTATAATTTTTAAATTGGACCACGTATTATATTACAGGGTATTAATGTACCCTACCACAGGAAATAATTATAGGTCAATTAGGGGGTACACAGCGTGACCCTAAAGTTTACTATGTATGCCTATGCGAAATAGAGTGTTCTGAGAAGCTTAAAATTAAGAAATAAGCGTTCTAAATGCTTTAAAAATTCAAAGACATCTTTCAATGGTTAACTAACGCAAGGCGCAATATCAGACCTTAATATTGACCCATATTATTTAAATTGGACCAGGTAGTATATTACAGGGTAATAGTGTACCCTACCGCAGGAGATAATTATAGGTCAATTAGGGGGTACACTATGTATATTTTAAATCGTGCATTAAAACAAGGAAATTCGAAGACACTTTTCTATGTTAACTAACGGCACGGTATCGGACCTTAATATTGACCTATAATTTTTAAATTGGACCACGTATTATATTACAGGGTAATAGTGTACCCTACCACAGGAAATAATTATAGGTCAATTAGGGGGTACACAGCGTGACCCTAAAGTTTACTATGTATGCCTATGCGAAATAGAGTGTTCTGAGAAGCTTAAAATTAAGAAATAAGCGTTCTAAAATGCTTTAAAAATTCAAAGACATCTTTCAATGGTTAACTAACGCAAGGCGAAAAATCAGACCTTAATATTGACTAATAATATTTAAATTGGACAGGTATTATATTACAGGGTAATAGTGTACCCTACCACAGGAAATAATTATAGGTCAATTAGGGGGTACACTATGTATATTTTAAATAGTGCATTAAAACAAGGAAATTCGAAGACACTTTTCTATGTTAACTAACGGCACGGTATCGGACCTTAATATTGACCTATAATTTTTAAATTGGACCACGTATTATATTACAGGGTAATAGTGTACCCTACCACAGGAAATAATTATAGGTCAATTAGGGATACACAGCATGACCCTAAAGTTTACTATGTATGCCTATGCGAAATAAAGTGTTCTGAGAAGCTTAAAATGAGGAAATAAACGTTCTAAAATGCTTTAAAAATTCAAAGACACTTTTCTATGTTAATAAACGGCACGGTATCGGACCTTAATATTGACCTATAATTTTTAAATTGGACCACGCATTGTATTACAGGGTAATAGTGTACCCTACACAGGAAATAATTATAGGTCAATTAGGGGGTACACAGCGTGACCCTAAAGTTTACTATGTGTGCCTATGCGAAATAGAGTGTTCTGAGAAGCTTAAAATGATGAAATAAGCGTTCTAAAATGCTTTAAAAATTCAAAGACATCTTTCAATGGTTAACTAACGCAAGGCGCGATATCAGACCTTAATATGGAACCATAATATTTAAATTGGACCAGGTAATATATTACAGGGTAATAGTGTACCCTACAACAGGAAATAATTATAGGTCAATTAGGGGGTACACTATGTATATTTTAAATAGTGCATTAAAACAAGGAAATTCGAAGACTCTTTTCTATGTTAACTAACGGTAGGGTATCGGACCTTAATATTGACCTAAAATTTTTAAATTGGAAAACGTATTATATTACAGGGTGATAGTGTAACCTACCACAGAAAATAATTATAGGTCAATTAGGGGGTACACAGCGTGACCCTAAAGTTTACTATGTATGCCTATGCGAAATAAAGTGTTCTGAGAAGCTTAAAATGAAGATATAAGCGTTCTAAAATGCTTTAAAAATTCAAAGACATCTTTCAATGGTTAACTAACGCAAGGCGCGATATCAGACCTTAATATAGAACCATAATATTTAAATTGGACCAGGTATTATATTACAGGGTAATAGTGTACCCTACCACAGGAAATAATTATAGGTTAATAAGGGTACACAGCGTGACCCTAAAGTTTACTATGTATGCCTATGCGAAATAAAGTGTTCTGAGAAGCTTAAAAGGAGGAAATAAGCGTTCTAAAATGCTTAAAAAATTCAAAGACATTTTTCAATGTTTACTAACGGCACGGTATCGGACCTTAATATTGACCTATAATTTTTAAATTGGACCACGTATTATATTACAGGGTAATAGTGTACCTACCACAGGAAATAATTATAGGTCAATTAGGGGGTACACAGCGTGACCCTAAAGTTTACTATGTATGCCTATGCGAAATAGAGTGTTCTGAGAAGCTTAAAATTAAGAAATAAGCGTTCTAAAATGCTTTAAAAATTCAAAGACATCTTTCAATGGTTAACTAACGCAAGGCGCAATATCAGACCTTAATATTGACCCATATTATTTAAATTGGACCAGGTAGTATATTACAGGGTAATAGTGTTACCCCTACCGCAGGAGATAATTATAGGTCAATTAGGGGGTACACTATGTATATTTTAAATCGTGCATTAAAACAAGGAAATTCGAAGACACTTTTCTATGTTAACTAACGGCACGGTATCGGACCTTAATATTGACCTATAATTTTTAAATTGGACCACGTATTATATTACAGGGTAATAGTGTACCCTACCACAGGAAATAATTATAGGTCAATTAGGGGGTACACAGCGTGACCCTAAAGTTTACTATGTATGCCTATGCGAAATAGAGTGTTCTGAGAAGCTTAAAATTAAGAAATAAGCGTTCTAAAATGCTTTAAAAATTCAAAGACACTTTTCTATGTTAACTAACGGCACGGTATCGGACCTTAATATTGACCTTTAATTTTAAATTGGACCACGTATTATATTATAGGGTAATAGTGTACCCTACCACAGGAAATAATTATAGGTCAATTAGGGGGTACACAGCGTGACCCTAAAGTTTACTATGTATGCCTATGCGAAATAGAGTGTTCTGAGAAGCTTAAAATGAAGAAATAAGCGTTCCTAAAATGCTTTTAAAAATTCAAAGACATCTTTCAATGGTTAACTAACGCTAGGCGCAATATCAGACCTTAATATTGACCCATAATATTTTAAATTGGACCAGGTATTATATTACAGGGTAATAGTGTACCCTACCACAGGAAATAATTATAGGTCAATTAGGGGGTACACTATGTATATTTTAAATAGTGCATTAAAACAAGGAAATTCGAAGACACTTTTCTATGTTAACTAACGGCACGGTATCGGACCTTAATATTGACCTTAATTTTTAAATTGGACCACGTATTATATTACAGGGTTATAGTGTATCCTACCACAGGAAATAATTATAGATCATTTAGGGGGTACACAGCGTGACCCTAAATTTTTACTATGCATGCCTATGCGAAAATAGAGTGTTCTGAGAAGCTTAAAATGAAGAAATAAGCGTTCTAAAATGCTTTAAAAATTCAGAGACATTTTTCAATGTTAACTAACGGCACGGTATCGGACCTTAATATTAACCTATAATTTTTAAATTGGACCACGTATTATATTACAGGGTAATAGTGTACCCTACCACAGGAAATAATTATAGGTCAATTAGGGGGGTACACTATGTATATTTTAAATAGTGCATTTAAAACAAGGAAATACGAAGACACTTTCCTATGTTAACTAACGGCACGGTATCGGACCTTAATATTGACCTATAATTTTTAAATTGGACCACGTATTATATTACAGTGTAATAGTGTACCCTACCACAGGAAATAATTATAGTTCAATTAGGGGATACACAGTGTGACCCTAAATTTTACCATGTATGCCTATTGCGAAATAAACTGTTCTGAGAAGCTTAAAATGAGGAAATAAGCGTTCTAAAATGCTTTAAAAATTCAAAGACACTTTTCTATGTTAACTAACGGCACGGTATCGGACCTTAATATTGACCTATAATTTTTAAATTGGACCACGTATTATATTACAGGGTAATAGTGTACCCTAAAACAGGAAATAATTATAGGTCAATTAGGGGGTACACTATGTATATTTTAAATAGCGCATTAAAACAAGGAAATTCGAAGACACTTTTCTATGTTAACTAACGGCACGGTATCGGACCTTAATATTGACTTATAAATTTTTAAATTGGACCACGTATTATATTACAGGGTTATAGTGTATCCTACCACAGGAAAAAATTATAGGTCAATTAGGGGGTACACAGCGTGACCCTAAGATTTACTATGTATGCCTATTGCGAAATAGAGAGTTCTGAGAAGCTTAAAATGAAGAAATAAGCATTCTAAAATGCTTTAAAAATTCAAAGACATCTTTCAATGGTTAACTAGCGCAAGGCGCAATATCAGACCTTAATATTGTCCCATAATATTTAAATTGGACCAGGTATTATATTACAGGGTATAGTGTACCCTACCGCAGGAAATAATTATAGGTCAATTAGGGGGTACACTATGTATATTTTAAATAGTGCATTAAAACAAGGAAATACGAAGACACTTTCCTATGTTAACTAACGGCACGGTATCGGACTTTAATATTGACCTATAATTTTTAAATTGGACCACGTATTATATTACAGTGTAATAGTGTACCCTACCACAGGAAATAATTATAGTTCAATTAGGGGATACACAGTGTGACCCTAAAGTTTACTATGTATGCCTATGCGAAATAAACTGTTCTGAGAAGCATAAAATGAGGAAATAAGCGTTCTAAAATGCTTTAAAAATTCAAAGACACTTTTCTATGTAACTAACGGCACGGTATCGGACCTTAATATTGACCTATAATTTTTAAATTGGACCACGTATTATATTACAGGGTTATAGTTTATCCTACCACAGGAAATAATTATAGATCATTTAGGGGGTGCACAGCGTGACCCTAAATTTTACTATGCAAGCCTATGCGAAATAGAGTGTTCTGAGAAGCTTAAAATGAAGAAATAAGCGTTCTAAATTGCTTTAAAAATTCAAAGACATTTTTCAATGTTAACTAACGGCACGGTATCGGACCTTAATATTGACCTATAATTTTAAATTGGACCACGTATTATATTACAGGGTAATAGTGTACCCTACCACAGGAAATAATTATAGGTCAATTAGGGGGTACACTATGTATATTTTAAATAGCGCATTAAAACAAGGAAATTCGAAGACACTTTTCTATGTTAACTAACGGCACGGTATCGGACCTTAATAATGACCTATAATTTTTAAATTGGACCACGTATTATATACAGGGTTATAGTGTATCCTACCACAGGAAATAATTATAGGTCAATTAGGGGGTACACAGCGTGACCCTAAAGTTTACTATGTATGCCTATGCGAAATAAAGTGTTCTGAGAAGCTTAAAATGAGGAAATAAGCGTTCTAAATGCTTTAAAAATTCAAAGACATTTTTCAATGTTAACTAACGGCACGGTATCGGACCTAAATATTGACCTATAATTTTTAAATTGGACCACGTATTATATTACAGGGTAATAGTGTACCCTACCGCAGGAAATAATTATAGGTCAATTAGGGGGTACACTATGTATATTTTAAATAGTGCATTAAAACAAGGAAATACGAAGACACTTTCCTATGTTAACTAACGGCACGGTATCGGACTTTAATATTGACCTATAATTTTTAAATTGGACCACGTATTATATTACAGTGTAATAGTGTACCCTACCACAGGAAATAATTATAGTTCAATTAGGGGATACACAGTGTGACCCTAAAGTTTACTATGTATGCCTATGCGAAATAAACTGTTCTGAGAAGCTTAAAATGAGGAAATAAGCGTTCTAAAATACTTTAAAAATTCAAAGACACTTTTCTATGTTAACTAACGGCACGGTATCGGACCTTAATATTGACCTATAATTTTTAAAATTGGACCACGTATTATATTACAGGGTTATAGTTCTATCCTACCACAGGAAATAATTATAGATCATTTAGGGGGTGCACAGCGTGACCCTAAATTTTACTATGCAAGCCTATGCGAAATAGAGTGTTCTGAGAAGCTTAAAATGAAGAAATAAGCGTTTTAAAATGCTTTAAAAATTCAAAGACATTTTTCAATGTTAACTAACGGCACGGTATCGGACCTTAATATTGACCTATAATTTTTAAATTGGACCACGTATTATATTACAGGGTAATAGTGTACCCTACCACAGGAAATAATTATAGGTCAATTAGGGGGTACACTATGTATATTTTAAATAGCGCATTAAAACAAGGAAATTCGAAGACACTTTTCTATGTTAACTAACGGCACGGTATCGAACCTTAATATTGACCTATAATTTTTAAATTGGACCACGTATTATATTACAGGGTAATAGTGTACCCTACCTCAGGAAATAATTATAGGGTCAATTAGGGGGTACAGAGCGTGACCCTAAAGTTTACTATGTATGCCTATGCGAAATAGAGTGTTCTGAGAAGCTTAAAATCAAGAAATAGGCGTTCTAAAATGCTTTAAAAATTCAAAGACATCATTCAATGGTTAACTAACGCAAGGCGCAATATCAGACCTTAATATTGACCCATATTATTTAAATTGGACCAAGGTATTATATTACAGGGTAATAGTGTACCTACCACAGGAAATAATTATAGGTCAATTAGGGGGTACACTATGTATATTTTAAATAGTGCATTAAAACAAGGAAATTCGAAGACACTTTTCTATGTTTACTAACGGCACGGTATCGGACCTTAATATTGACCTATAATTTATAAATTGGACCACGTATTATATTACAGGGTTATAGTGTGCCCTACCACAGGAAATAATTATAGGTCAATTAGGGGTACACAGCGTGACCTAAAGTTTACAATGTATGCCTATGCGAATAAAGTGTTCTGAGAAGCTTAAAATGAGGAATAAGCGTTCTAAAATGCTTTAAAAATTCAAAGACATCTTTCAATGGTTTAACTAACGCAAGGCGCAATATCAGACCTTAATATTGACCCATATTATTTAAATTGGACCAGGTATTATATTACAGGGTAATAGTGTACCCTACCACAGGAAATAATTATAGGTCATTTAGGGAGTACACAGCGTGACCCTAAATTTTACTATGTATCCTTATGCGAAATAGAGTGTTCTGAGAAGCTTAAAATGAAGAAATAAGCGTTCTAAAATGCTTTAAAAATTCAAAGACATCTTTCAATGGTTAACTAACGCAAGGCGAAAAATCAGACCTTAATATTGACTAATAATATTTAAATTGGACCAGGTATTATATTACAGGGTAATAGTGTACCCTACCACAGGAAATAATTATAGGTCAATTAGGGGGTACACTATGTATATTTTAAATAGTGCATTAAAACAAGGAAATTCGAAGACACTTTTCTATGTTAACTAACGGCACGGTATCGGACCTTAATATTGACCTATAATTTTTAAATTGGACCACGTATTATATTACAGGGTAATAGTGTACCCTACCACAGGAAATAATTATAGGTCATTTAGGGGGTACACAGCATGACCCTAAAGTTTACTATGTATGCCTATGCGAAATAAAGTGTTCTGAGAAGCTTAAAATGAGGAAATAAACGTTCTAAAATGCTTTAAAAATTCAAAGAATCACTTTTCTATGTTAATAAACGGCACGGTATCGGACCTTAATATTGACCTATAATTTTTAAATTGGACCACGCATTGTATTACAGGGTAATAGTGTACCCTACACAGGAAATAATTATAGGTCAATTAGGGGGGTACACAGCGTGACCCTAAGTTTACTATGTATGCCTATGCGAAATAGAGTGTTTCTGAGAAGCTTAAAATGATGAAATAAGCGTTCTAAAATGCTTTAAAAATTCAAAGACATCTTTCAATGGTTAACTAACGCAAGGCGCGATATCAGACCTTAATATGGAACCATAATATTTAAATTGGACCAGGTATTATATTACAGGGTAATAGTGTACCCTACAACAGGAAATAATTATAGGTCAATTAGGGGGTACACTATGTATATTTTAAATAGTGCATTAAAACAAGGAAATTCGAAGACTCTTTTCTATGTTAACTAACGGTAGGGTATCGGACCTTAATATTGACCTAAAATTTTTAAATTGGAAAACGTATATATTACAGGTGATAGTGTACCCTACACAGAAAATAATTATAGGTCAATTAGGGGGTACACAGCGTGACCCTAAAGTTTACTATGTATGCCTATGCGAAATAAAGTGTTCTGAGAAGCTTAAAATGAAGATATAAGCGTTCTAAAATGCTTTAAAAATTCAAAGACATCTTTCAAGGTTAACTAACGCAAGGCGCGATATCAGACTTTAATATAGAACCATAATATTTAAATGGACCAGGTATTATATTACCAGGGTAATAGTGTACCCTACCACAGGAAATAATTATAGGTTAATTAAGGGGTACACAGCGTGACCCTAAAGTTTACTATGTATGCCTATGCGAAATAAAGTGTTCTGAGAGCTTAAAAGGAGGAAATAAGCGTTCTAAAATGCTTTAAAAAATTCAAAGACATTTTTCAATGTTTACTAACGGCACGGTATCGGACCTTAATATTGACCTATAATTTTTAAATTGGACCACGTATTATATTACAGGGTAATAGTGTACCCTACCACCAGGAAATAATTATAGGTCAATTAGGGGGTACACAGCGTGACCCTAAAGTTTACTATGTATGCCTATGCGAAATAGAGTGTTCTGAGAAGCTTAAAATTAAGAAATAAGCGTTCTAAAATGCTTTAAAAATTCAAAGACATCTTTCAATGGTTAACTAACGCAAGGCGCAATATCAGACCTTAATATTGACCATATTATTTAAATTGGACCAGGTAGTATATTACAGGGTATAGTGTACCCTACCGCAGGAGATAATTATAGGTCAATTAGGGGGTACACTATGTATATTTTAAATCGTGCATTAAAACAAGGAAATTCGAAGTTCGAAGACACTTTTCTATGTTAACTAACGGCACGGTATCGGACCTTAATATTGACCTATAATTTTTAAATTGGACCACGTATTATATTACAGGGTAATAGTGTACCCTACCACAGGAAATAATTATAGGTCAATTAGGGGGTACACAGCGTGACCCTAAAGTTTACTATGTATGCCTATGCGAAATAGAGTGTTCTGAGAAGCTTAAAATTAAGAAATAAGCGTTCTAAAATGCTTTAAAAATTCAAAGACATCTTTCAATGGTTAACTAACGCAAGGCGAAAAATCAGACCTTAATATTGACTAATAATATTTAAATTGGACCAGGTATTATATTACAGGGTAATAGTGTACCCTACCACAGGAAATAATTATAGGTCAATTAGGGGGTACACTATGTATATTTTAAATAGTGCATTAAAACAAGGAAATTCGAAGACACTTTTCTATGTTAACTAACGGCACGGTATCGGACCTTAATATTGACCTATAATTTTTAAATTGGACCACGTATTATATTACAGGGTAATAGTGTACCCTACCACAGGAAATAATTATAGGTCAATTAGGGGATACACAGCATGACCCTAAAGTTTACTATGTATGCCTATGCGAAATAAAGTGTTCTGAGAAGCTTAAAATGAGGAAATAAACGTTCTAAAATGCTTTAAAAATTCAAAGACACTTTTCTATGTTAATAAACGGCACGGTATCGGACCTTAATATTGACCTATAATTTTTAAATTGGACCACGCATTGTATTACAGGGTAATAGTGTACCCTACCACAGGAAATAATTATAGGTCAATTAGGGGGTACACAGCGTGACCCTAAAGTTTACTATGTGTGCCTATGCGAAATAGAGTGTTCTGAGAAGCTTAAAATGATGAAATAAGCGTTCTAAAATGCTTTAAAAATTCAAAGACATCTTTCAATGGTTAACTAACGCAAGGCGCGATATCAGACCTTAATATGGAACCATAATATTTAAATTGGACCAGGTATTATATTACAGGGTAATAGTGTACCCTACAACAGGAAATAATTATAGGTCAATTAGGGGGTACACTATGTATATTTTAAATAGTGCATTAAAACAAGGAAATTCGAAGACTCTTTTCTATGTTAACTAACGGTAGGGTATCGGACCTTAATATTGACCTAAAATTTTTAAATTGGAAAACGTATTATATTACAGGGTGATAGTGTAACCTACCACAGAAAATAATTATAGGTCAATTAGGGGGTACACAGCGTGACCCTAAAGTTTACTATGTATGCCTATGCGAAATAAAGTGTTCTGAGAAGCTTAAAATGAAGATATAAGCGTTCTAAAATGCTTTAAAAATTCAAAGACATCTTTCAATGGTTAACTAACGCAAGGCGCGATATCAGACCTTAATATAGAACCATAATATTTAAATTGGACCAGGTATTATATTACAGGGTAATAGTGTACCCTACCACAGGAAATAATTATAGGTTAATTAAGGGGTACACAGCGTGACCCTAAAGTTTACTATGTATGCCTATGCGAAATAAAGTGTTCTGAGAAGCTTAAAAGGAGGAAATAAGCGTTCTAAAATGCTTTAAAAATTCAAAGACATTTTTCAATGTTTACTAACGGCACGGTATCGGACCTTAATATTGACCTATAATTTTTAAATTGGACCACGTATTATATTACAGGGTAATAGTGTACCCTACCACAGGAAATAATTATAGGTCAATTAGGGGGTACACAGCGTGACCCTAAAGTTTACTATGTATGCCTATGCGAAATAGAGTGTTCTGAGAAGCTTAAAATTAAGAAATAAGCGTTCTAAAATGCTTTAAAAATTCAAAGACATCTTTCAATGGTTAACTAACGCAAGGCGCAATATCAGACCTTAATATTGACCCATATTATTTAAATTGGACCAGGTAGTATATTACAGGGTAATAGTGTACCCTACCGCAGGAGATAATTATAGGTCAATTAGGGGGTACACTATGTATATTTTAAATCGTGCATTAAAACAAGGAAATTCGAAGACACTTTTCTATGTTAACTAACGGCACGGTATCGGACCTTAATATTGACCTATAATTTTTAAATTGGACCACGTATTATATTACAGGGTAATAGTGTACCCTACCACAGGAAATAATTATAGGTCAATTAGGGGGTACACAGCGTGACCCTAAAGTTTACTATGTATGCCTATGCGAAATAGAGTGTTCTGAGAAGCTTAAAATTAAGAAATAAGCGTTCTAAAATGCTTTAAAAATTCAAAGACACTTTTCTATGTTAACTAACGGCACGGTATCGGACCTTAATATTGACCTTTAATTTTTAAATTGGACCACGTATTATATTATAGGGTAATAGTGTACCCTACCACAGGAAATAATTATAGGTCAATTAGGGGGTACACAGCGTGACCCTAAAGTTTACTATGTATGCCTATGCGAAATAGAGTGTTCTGAGAAGCTTAAAATGAAGAAATAAGCGTTCTAAAATGCTTTAAAAATTCAAAGACATCTTTCAATGGTTAACTAACGCTAGGCGCAATATCAGACCTTAATATTGACCCATAATATTTTAAATTGGACCAGGTATTATATTACAGGGTAATAGTGTACCCTACCACAGGAAATAATTATAGGTCAATTAGGGGGTACACTATGTATATTTTAAATAGTGCATTAAAACAAGGAAATTCGAAGACACTTTTCTATGTTAACTAACGGCACGGTATCGGACCTTAATATTGACCTATAATTTTTAAATTGGACCACGTATTATATTACAGGGTTATAGTGTATCCTACCACAGGAAATAATTATAGATCATTTAGGGGGTACACAGCGTGACCCTAAATTTTACTATGCATGCCTATGCGAAATAGAGTGTTCTGAGAAGCTTAAAATGAAGAAATAAGCGTTCTAAAATGCTTTAAAAATTCAGAGACATTTTTCAATGTTAACTAACGGCACGGTATCGGACCTTAATATTAACCTATAATTTTTAAATTGGACCACGTATTATATTACAGGGTAATAGTGTACCCTACCACAGGAAATAATTATAGGTCAATTAGGGGGTACACTATGTATATTTTAAATAGTGCATTAAAACAAGGAAATACGAAGACACTTTCCTATGTTAACTAACGGCACGGTATCGGACCTTAATATTGACCTATAATTTTTAAATTGGACCACGTATTATATTACAGTGTAATAGTGTACCCTACCACAGGAAATAATTATAGTTCAATTAGGGGATACACAGTGTGACCCTAAATTTTACCATGTATGCCTATGCGAAATAAACTGTTCTGAGAAGCTTAAAATGAGGAAATAAGCGTTCTAAAATGCTTTAAAAATTCAAAGACACTTTTCTATGTTAACTAACGGCACGGTATCGGACCTTAATATTGACCTATAATTTTTAAATTGGACCACGTATTATATTACAGGGTAATAGTGTACCCTAAAACAGGAAATAATTATAGGTCAATTAGGGGGTACACTATGTATATTTTAAATAGCGCATTAAAACAAGGAAATTCGAAGACACTTTTCTATGTTAACTAACGGCACGGTATCGGACCTTAATATTGACTTATAATTTTTAAATTGGACCACGTATTATATTACAGGGTTATAGTGTATCCTACCACAGGAAATAATTATAGGTCAATTAGGGGGTACACAGCGTGACCCTAAGATTTACTATGTATGCCTATGCGAAATAGAGAGTTCTGAGAAGCTTAAAATGAAGAAATAAGCATTCTAAAATGCTTTAAAAATTCAAAGACATCTTTCAATGGTTAACTAGCGCAAGGCGCAATATCAGACCTTAATATTGTCCCATAATATTTAAATTGGACCAGGTATTATATTACAGGGTAATAGTGTACCCTACCGCAGGAAATAATTATAGGTCAATTAGGGGGTACACTATGTATATTTTAAATAGTGCATTAAAACAAGGAAATACGAAGACACTTTCCTATGTTAACTAACGGCACGGTATCGGACTTTAATATTGACCTATAATTTTTAAATTGGACCACGTATTATATTACAGTGTAATAGTGTACCCTACCACAGGAAATAATTATAGTTCAATTAGGGGATACACAGTGTGACCCTAAAGTTTACTATGTATGCCTATGCGAAATAAACTGTTCTGAGAAGCATAAAATGAGGAAATAAGCGTTCTAAAATGCTTTAAAAATTCAAAGACACTTTTCTATGTTAACTAACGGCACGGTATCGGACCTTAATATTGACCTATAATTTTTAAATTGGACCACGTATTATATTACAGGGTTATAGTTTATCCTACCACAGGAAATAATTATAGATCATTTAGGGGGTGCACAGCGTGACCCTAAATTTTACTATGCAAGCCTATGCGAAATAGAGTGTTCTGAGAAGCTTAAAATGAAGAAATAAGCGTTCTAAATTGCTTTAAAAATTCAAAGACATTTTTCAATGTTAACTAACGGCACGGTATCGGACCTTAATATTGACCTATAATTTTTAAATTGGACCACGTATTATATTACAGGGTAATAGTGTACCCTACCACAGGAAATAATTATAGGTCAATTAGGGGGTACACTATGTATATTTTAAATAGCGCATTAAAACAAGGAAATTCGAAGACACTTTTCTATGTTAACTAACGGCACGGTATCGGACCTTAATAATGACCTATAATTTTTAAATTGGACCACGTATTATATTACAGGGTTATAGTGTATCCTACCACAGGAAATAATTATAGGTCAATTAGGGGGTACACAGCGTGACCCTAAAGTTTACTATGTATGCCTATGCGAAATAAAGTGTTCTGAGAAGCTTAAAATGAGGAAATAAGCGTTCTAAAATGCTTTAAAAATTCAAAGACATTTTTCAATGTTAACTAACGGCACGGTATCGGACCTAAATATTGACCTATAATTTTTAAATTGGACCACGTATTATATTACAGGGTAATAGTGTACCCTACCGCAGGAAATAATTATAGGTCAATTAGGGGGTACACTATGTATATTTTAAATAGTGCATTAAAACAAGGAAATACGAAGACACTTTCCTATGTTAACTAACGGCACGGTATCGGACTTTAATATTGACCTATAATTTTTAAATTGGACCACGTATTATATTACAGTGTAATAGTGTACCCTACCACAGGAAATAATTATAGTTCAATTAGGGGATACACAGTGTGACCCTAAAGTTTACTATGTATGCCTATGCGAAATAAACTGTTCTGAGAAGCTTAAAATGAGGAAATAAGCGTTCTAAAATGCTTTAAAAATTCAAAGACACTTTTCTATGTTAACTAACGGCACGGTATCGGACCTTAATATTGACCTATAATTTTTAAATTGGACCACGTATTATATTACAGGGTTATAGTTTATCCTACCACAGGAAATAATTATAGATCATTTAGGGGGTGCACAGCGTGACCCTAAATTTTACTATGCAAGCCTATGCGAAATAGAGTGTTCTGAGAAGCTTAAAATGAAGAAATAAGCGTTTTAAAATGCTTTAAAAATTCAAAGACATTTTTCAATGTTAACTAACGGCACGGTATCGGACCTTAATATTGACCTATAATTTTTAAATTGGACCACGTATTATATTACAGGGTAATAGTGTACCCTACCACAGGAAATAATTATAGGTCAATTAGGGGGTACACTATGTATATTTTAAATAGCGCATTAAAACAAGGAAATTCGAAGACACTTTTCTATGTTAACTAACGGCACGGTATCGGACCTTAATATTGACCTATAATTTTTAAATTGGACCACGTATTATATTACAGGGTAATAGTGTACCCTACCACAGGAAATAATTATAGGTCAATTAGGGGGTACACAGCGTGACCCTAAAGTTTACTATGTATGCCTATGCGAAATAGAGTGTTCTGAGAAGCTTAAAATGAAGAAATAGGCGTTCTAAAATGCTTTAAAAATTCAAAGACATCTTTCAATGGTTAACTAACGCAAGGCGCAATATCAGACCTTAATATTGACCCATATTATTTAAATTGGACCAGGTATTATATTACAGGGTAATAGTGTACCCTACCACAGGAAATAATTATAGGTCAATTAGGGGGTACACTATGTATATTTTAAATAGTGCATTAAAACAAGGAAATTCGAAGACACTTTTCTATGTTTACTAACGGCACGGTATCGGACCTTAATATTGACCTATAATTTATAAATTGGACCACGTATTATATTACAGGGTTATAGTGTGCCCTACCACAGGAAATAATTATAGGTCAATTAGGGGGTACACAGCGTGACCCTAAAGTTTACAATGTATGCCTATGCGAAATAAAGTGTTCTGAGAAGCTTAAAATGAGGAAATAAGCGTTCTAAAATGCTTTAAAAATTCAAAGACATCTTTCAATGGTTAACTAACGCAAGGCGCAATATCAGACCTTAATATTGACCCACCCCCCCCCCCCCCCCCCCCCCCCCCATTATATTACAGGGTAATAGTGTACCCTACCCCCTCCCCCCAGCGCCCAACTAAGGTCATTTAGGGAGTACACAGCGTGACCCTAAATTTTACTATGTATCCTTATGCGAAATAGAGTGTTCTGAGAAGCTTAAAATGAAGAAATAAGCGTTCTAAAATGCTTTAAAAATTCAAAGACATCTTTCAATGGTTAACTAACGCAAGGCGAAAAATCAGACCTTAATATTGACTAATAATATTTAAATTGGACCAGGTATTATATTACAGGGTAATAGTGTACCCTACCACAGGAAATAATTATAGGTCAATTAGGGGGTACACTATGTATATTTTAAATAGTGCATTAAAACAAGGAAATTCGAAGACACTTTTCTATGTTAACTAACGGCACGGTATCGGACCTTAATATTGACCTATAATTTTTAAATTGGACCACGTATTATATTACAGGGTAATAGTGTACCCTACCACAGGAAATAATTATAGGTCATTTAGGGGGTACACAGCATGACCCTAAAGTTTACTATGTATGCCTATGCGAAATAAAGTGTTCTGAGAAGCTTAAAATGAGGAAATAAACGTTCTAAAATGCTTTAAAAATTCAAAGACACTTTTCTATGTTAATAAACGGCACGGTATCGGACCTTAATATTGACCTATAATTTTTAAATTGGACCACGCATTGTATTACAGGGTAATAGTGTACCCTACCACAGGAAATAATTATAGGTCAATTAGGGGGTACACAGCGTGACCCTAAAGTTTACTATGTATGCCTATGCGAAATAGAGTGTTCTGAGAAGCTTAAAATGATGAAATAAGCGTTCTAAAATGCTTTAAAAATTCAAAGACATCTTTCAATGGTTAACTAACGCAAGGCGCGATATCAGACCTTAATATGGAACCATAATATTTAAATTGGACCAGGTATTATATTACAGGGTAATAGTGTACCCTACAACAGGAAATAATTATAGGTCAATTAGGGGGTACACTATGTATATTTTAAATAGTGCATTAAAACAAGGAAATTCGAAGACTCTTTTCTATGTTAACTAACGGTAGGGTATCGGACCTTAATATTGACCTAAAATTTTTAAATTGGAAAACGTATTATATTACAGGGTGATAGTGTACCCTACCACAGAAAATAATTATAGGTCAATTAGGGGGTACACAGCGTGACCCTAAAGTTTACTATGTATGCCTATGCGAAATAAAGTGTTCTGAGAAGCTTAAAATGAAGATATAAGCGTTCTAAAATGCTTTAAAAATTCAAAGACATCTTTCAATGGTTAACTAACGCAAGGCGCGATATCAGACTTTAATATAGAACCATAATATTTAAATTGGACCAGGTATTATATTACAGGGTAATAGTGTACCCTACCACAGGAAATAATTATAGGTTAATTAAGGGGTACACAGCGTGACCCTAAAGTTTACTATGTATGCCTATGCGAAATAAAGTGTTCTGAGAAGCTTAAAAGGAGGAAATAAGCGTTCTAAAATGCTTTAAAAATTCAAAGACATTTTTCAATGTTTACTAACGGCACGGTATCGGACCTTAATATTGACCTATAATTTTTAAATTGGACCACGTATTATATTACAGGGTAATAGTGTACCCTACCACAGGAAATAATTATAGGTCAATTAGGGGGTACACAGCGTGACCCTAAAGTTTACTATGTATGCCTATGCGAAATAGAGTGTTCTGAGAAGCTTAAAATTAAGAAATAAGCGTTCTAAAATGCTTTAAAAATTCAAAGACATCTTTCAATGGTTAACTAACGCAAGGCGCAATATCAGACCTTAATATTGACCCATATTATTTAAATTGGACCAGGTAGTATATTACAGGGTAATAGTGTACCCTACCGCAGGAGATAATTATAGGTCAATTAGGGGGTACACTATGTATATTTTAAATCGTGCATTAAAACAAGGAAATTCGAAGACACTTTTCTATGTTAACTAACGGCACGGTATCAGACCTTAATATTGACCTATAATTTTTAAATTGGACCACGTATTATATTACAGGGTAATAGTGTACCCTACCACAGGAAATAATTATAGGTCAATTAGGGGGTACACAGCGTGACCCTAAAGTTTACTATGTATGCCTATGCGAAATAGAGTGTTCTGAGAAGCTTAAAATTAAGAAATAAGCGTTCTAAAATGCTTTAAAAATTCAAAGACATCTTTCAATGGTTAACTAACGCAAGGCGCAATATCAGACCTTAATATTGACCCATAATATTTAAATTGGACCAGGTATTATATTACAGGGTAATAGTGTACTCTACCACAGGAAATAATTATAGGTCAATTAGGGGGTACACTATGTATATTTTAAATAGTGCATTAAAACAAGGAAATACGAAGATACATTTCTATGTTAACTAACGGCACGGTATCGGACCTTAATATTGACCTATAATTTTCTAAATTGGACCACGAATTATATTACAGGGTAATAGTGTACCCTACCACAGGAAATAATTATAGGTCAATTAGGGGGTACACAGCGTGACCCTAAAGTTTACTATGTATGCCTATGCGAAATAAAGTGTTCTGAGAAGCTTAAAATGAGGAAATAAACGTTCTAAAATGCTTTAAAAATTCAAAGACACTTTTCTATGTTAATTAACGGCACGGTATGGGACCTTAATATTGACCTATAATTTTTAAATTGGACCACGTATTATATTACAGGGTAATAGTGTACCCTACCACAGGAAATAATTATAGGTCAATTAGGGGGTACACTATGTATATTTTAAATAGTGCATTAAAACAAGGAAATACGAAGACACTTTTCTATGTTAACTAACGGCACGGTATCGGACCTTAACATTGACCTATAATTTTTAAATTGGACCACGTATTATATTACAGGGTAATAGTGTACCCTACCACAGGAAATAATTATAGGTCAATTAGGGGGTACACAGCGTGACCCCAAAGTTAACTATGTATGCCTATGCGAAATAGAGTGTTCTGAGAAGCTTAAAATGAAGAAATAGGCGTTCTAAAATGCTTTAAAAATTCAAAGACATCTTTCAATGGTTAACTAACGCAAGGCGCAATATCAGACCTCAATATTGACCCATATTATTTAAATTGGACCAGGTATTTTATTACAGGGTAATAGTGTACCCTACCACAGGAAATAATTATAGGTCAATTAGGGGGTACACTATGTATATTTTAAATAGTGCATTAAAACAAGGAAATTCGAAGACACTTTTCTATGTTTACTAACGGCACGGTATCGGACCTTAATATTGACCTATAATTTATAAATTGGACCACGTATTATATTACAGGGTTATAGTGTGCCCTACCACAGGAAATAATTATAGGTCAATTAGGGGGTACACAGCGTGACCCTAAAGTTTACAATGTATGCCTATGCGAAAGAAAGTGTTCTGAGATACTTAAAATGAGGAAATAAGCGTTCTAAAATGCTTTAAAAATTCAAAGACATCTTTCAATGGTCAACTAACGAAAGGCGCAATATCAGACCTTAATATTGACCCATATTATTTAAATTGGACCAGGTATTATATTACAGGGTAATAGTGTACCCTACCACAGGAAATAATTATAGGTCATTTAGGGGGTACACAGCGTTACCCTAAATTTTACTATGTATGCTTTTGCGAAATAGAGTGTTCTGAGAAGCTTAAAATGAAGAAATAAGCGTTCTAAAATGCTTTAAAAATTCAAAGACATCTTTCAATGGTTAACTAGCGCAAGGCGCAATATCAGACCTTAATATTGAACCATAATATTTAAATTGGACTAGGTATTATATTACAGGGTAATAGTGTACCCTACCACAGGAAATAATTATAGGTCAATTAGGGGGTACACAGCGTGACCCTAAAATTTACAATATATGCCTATGCGAAATAAAGTGTTCTGAGAAGCTTAAAATGAGGAAATAAGCGTTCTAAAATGCTTTAAAAATTCAAAGACATTTTTCTATGTTAACTAACGGCACGGTATCAGACCTTAATATTGACCTATAATTTTTAAATTGGACCACGTATTATATTACAGTGTAATAGTGTACCCTACCACAGGAAATAAATATATGTCATTTAGGGGGGACACAGCGTGACCCTAAATTTAACTATGTATGCCTATGCGATATAGAGTGTTCTGAGAAGCTTAAAATGAAGAAATAAGCGTTCTAAAATGCTTTAAAAATTCAAAGACATCTTTCAATGGTTAACTAACGCAAGGCGCAATATCAGACCTTAATATTGACCCATAATATTTAAATTGGACCAGGTATTATATTACAGGGTAATAGTGTACCCTACCACAGGAAATAATTATAGGTCAATTAGGGGTTACACTATGTATATTTTAAATAGTGCATTAAAACAAGGAAATACGAAGACACTTTTCTATGTTAACTAACGGCACGGTATCGGACTTTAATATTGACCTATTGGACCACGTATTATATTACAGGGTAATAGTGTACCCTACCACAGGAAATAATTATAGGTCAATTAGGGGGTACACAGCGTGACCCCAAAGTTTACTATGTATGCCTATGCGAAATAGAGTGTTCTGAGAAGCTTAAAATGAAGAAATAAGCGTTCTAAAATGCTTTAAAAATTCAAAGACATCTTTCAATGGTTAACTAACACAAGGCGCAATATCAGACCTTAATATTGACCCATATTATTTAAATTGGACCAGGTATTATATTACAGGGTAATAGTGTACCCTACCACAGGAAATAATAATAGGTCATTTAGGGGGTACACAGCGTGACCCTAAGTTTACTATGTATGCCTATGCGAAATAGAGTGTTCTGAGAAGCTTAAAATGAAGAAATAAGCGTTCTAAAATGCTTTAAAAATTCAAAGACATCTTTCAATGGTTAACTAACGCAAGGCGCGATATCAGACCTTAATATGGAACCATAATATTTAAATTGGACCAGGTATTATATTACAGGGTAAAAGTGTACCCTACAACAGGAAATAATTATAGGTCAATTAGGGGATGCACTATGTATATTTTAAATAGTGCATTAAAACAAGGAAATTCGAAGACTCTTTTCTATGTTAACTAACGGTAGGGTATCGGACCTTAATATTGACCCAAAATTTTTAAATTGGACCACGTATTATATTACAGGGTGATAGTGTACCCTACCACAGAAAATAATTATAGGTCAATTAGGGGGTACGCAGCTTGACCCTAAATTTTACTATGTATGCCTATGCGAAATAAAGTGTTCTGAGAAGCTTAAAATGAAGAAATAAGCGTTCTAAAATGCTTTAAAATTCAAAGACATCTTTCAATGGTTAACTAACGCAAGGCGCGATATCAGACCTTAATATGGAATTAATACACTGCCCTTCTAGACCCTACCAAAGACTTAAGTTCTCAGTAGCGCTTCCGCTCTAAACAGTGGCCAAATATGGCGGACCCTCCATGGCCCTACTGCGGCACGTGTGCGGCTTTATAGCCGCGTTGCGGGGGCCAAAATGGCAGGAAATTACACTGCCCTACTACGACACGCCATTCCCTTTACTCCTCAGTTGGGCTTCCGCTCTAATCCGTGGCCAAAGATGGCGAACACTACCGCCCCCTAATGCCGCACGTGCACGGCTGTAGTGCCGCGTTGCAGTGGCGAAAATGGCAGGAAACTACTCTGCCCAACTACTACACGCCAGTGCCTTTACTCCTGAGTTAGGCTTCCGCTCTAAATAGTGGAAAAATATGGCGGACACTATGGCCCTTCAGCGGCACTCGCGCGGCTGTAGAGCCGCGTTTCGGTGGCCCAACATGTCGGACTCTTCCCAGCCCTACTACCACACGCCTGTGCCTTTACTCCTCAGTTCGGCTTCCGCTCTAATCTGTGACCAAAGAAGGCGGACACTCTATGGCATTTCTGCGGCACGTGCGCGGCTGTAGTGCCGCGTTGCTGTAGCTCAAATTGACGGATTCTGCACTGCCCAACTACGACACGACTGTGCCTTTTTTCCTCAGTTGGGCTTCCGCTCCACTCCGTGGCCAAAGATGGCGAACAGTCTATAGCCCTAGTGTGGCACGACCGCGGCTGTAGTGCTGCGATGCAGTAGCCCAAAATGTCGGACTCTACACTGCCCTACTACGACACGCCAGTGCCTTTACTCCTCAGTTGGTCTTCCGCTCTAATCCCAGGCTAAAAAATGGCGAACACTCCAAGGCCCTAATGCTGCACGTGCACGGCTGTAGTGCCGCGTTGCAGAGGCGAAAATGGCAGGAAACTACACTTCCCTATTTCTACACACCAATGCCTTTACTCCTCAGTTCGGCTTCCGCTCTAATTAGTGACCAAGGAAGGCGGACACTCTATGGCCCTGTTGCGGCACATGCGCGGCTGTAGTGCCGCGTTGCGGTGAACCAAAATGGTGGAATCTACACAGACCTACTACGACACGCCAGTGAATTTACCTCCTCAGTTCGGCTTCCGCTCTAAATAGTGGAAAGATATGGCGGACACTCCATGGTCCTCCTGCGGCTCGTGCGTGGCTGTAGTCAGGCGATGCGGTGGCCCAGCATGTCTGACGCTACACTGCCCGACTACGACACGCCAGTGCCTTCACTCCTCAGTTCGGCTTCCGCTCAAAATAGTGGAAAAATATGGCGGGCACTCCATGGTCCTACTGCGGCACGTGCGCTGCTTTAGTGACGCGTTGCGGAGGCCCAACATGTCGGACGCTACACTGCCCGACTACGGCACGCCTGTCTTTTTACTTCTCAGTTCGGCTTCCGCTCTAATCAGTGGCCAAAGATTGCGGTCTGTTTATAGCCCTACTGCAGCACGTGTGCGGCTTTATAGCCGCGTTGCGGGGGCCAAAATGGCAGGAAATTACACTGCCCTACTACGACACGCCAGTGCCTTTACTCCTCAGTTGGGCTTCCGCTCTAATCCGTGACCAAAGATGGCGAACACTACCGCCCCCTAATGCCGCACGTGCACGGCTGTAGTGCCGCGTTGTGGTTGCCAAAATGGCAGGAAACTACCCATCCCTTTTTCTACACGCCAGTTCCATTACTCCTCAGTTCGGCTTCCGCTCTAATTGGTGACCAAAGAAAGCGGACTCTCTATGGTGCTATTGCGGCTTGTGCGCAGCTGTAGTGCCGCGTTGCGGTTGCCCAACTTGTCGGTCGCTACACTGCCCGACTACAACACGCCAGTGCTTTTACTCCACAGTTCTGCTTCCGCTCTAATCAGGAGCCAAAGATGGCGGACAGTCTATAGCCCTTTTGCGGCACGTCCACGGCTGAATGTGCCAAGTTGCGATTGCGCAAAATGGTGAACACTACACTGCCCTTCGAGACCCTACCAAAGACATAAGTTCTCACTAGCGCTTCCGCTCTAATCAGTGGCCAAATATGGTGGACCCTCCATGGCCCTACTTCGGCACGTGTGCGGCTTTATAGCCGCGTTGCGGGGGCCAAAATGGCTGGAAATTACACTGCCCTACTACGACACGCCAGTGCCGTTACTCCTCAGTAGAGCTTCCGCTCTAATCCGTGGCCAAAGATGGCGAACAATACCGCCCCCTAATGCCGCACGTGCACGGCTGTAGTGCCGCGTTGCAGTGAAGAAAATGGCAGGAAACTACACTGCCCAACTACTACACGCAAGTGCCTTTACTCCTCAGTTCGGCTTCCGCTCTAATTAGTGGAAAAATATTGCGGACACTCCATGGCCCTTCAGCGAAACTCGCGCGGCTGAAGTGCCGCGTTTCGGTTGCCCAATATGTCGGACTCTTCCCAGTCCTACGACCACACGCCTGTGGCTTTACTCCTCAGTTCGGCTTCCGCTCTAATCTGTGACCAAAGAAGGCGGACACTCTATGGCATTTCTGCGGCATGTGCGCGGCTGTAGTGCCGCGTAGCGGTAGCCCAAATTGTCGGATTCAGCACTGCCCAACTGCGACACGACAGTGCCTTTACTCCTCAGTTGGGCTTCCGCTCCACTCCGTGGCCAAAGACGGCGAACTGTCTATAGCACTAGTGTGGCACGTCCGCGGCAGTAGTGCCGCGTTGCGGTGGCCGAAATGGCAGGAAATTACACTGTCCTGTTTCTACACACCAGTGCCTTTACTCCTCAGTTCGGATTCCGCTCTAATTATTGACCAAAGAAGGCGGACACTCTATGGCCCTACTGCGGCGCATGTGCGGCTGTAGTGCCGGGTTGCAGTGAACCAAAATGGTGGACTCTACACAGACCTACTTCGACACGCCAGTGCCTTTACTCCACAGTTGGGCTTCCGCTCTAATCCCAGGCTAAAAAATGGCGAACACTCCAAGGCCCTAATGCTGCACGAGCACGGCTGTAGTGCCGCGTTGCGGAGGCCAAAATGGCAGGAAATTACACTGCCCTATTTCTACACAACAGTGCCTTTACTCCTCAGTTCGGCTTCCGCTCTAAATAGTGGGAAAATATGGCGGACACTCTATGGCATTTCTGCTTCACGTGCACGGCTTTAGTGCCGCGTTGCGGTGGCCAAAATGGTAGGAAACTACACTGTCCTATTTCTACACACCAGTGCCTTTACTCCTCAGTAGGGCATCCGCTCTAATCTGTGTCCAAAGAAGGCGGACACTCCATGGTCCAACTGCGGCGCATGGGCAACTGTAGTGCCGCGTTGTGGTGGCCCAAAATAGCGGACACTACACTGCCCTACATGACCCTACCAAAGACTTAAGTTCTCAATTGCGCTTCCACTCTAAGCATTGGCCAAAAATAGGCGGACACTCCACAGCTCTAATGCGGCACGTCCGCGGATGTAGTGCCGTGTTGCGGTAGCCGAAATTGTCTAACTCTTCGCTGCCCTACGACGACACGCCAGTCCCATAACCCCTCATTTGGGATAACGCTCTTATCCGTTGCCAAAGATTGCGGACACTCCACGGTCCTATTGCGGCTTGTGCACAGCTGTAGTGCCGCGTTGCAGTGGCCAAAATGGCGGAAACTACTCTGCCCTACTACGACACGCGAGAGCCTTTACTCCTCAGGTCGGCTTCCGCCTTAATCAGTGACCAAAGATGGTGGACCCTCCTTTTCCCTTCTGCGACACGTGCACGACTGTAGTGCCGCGTTGCGGTTGCCCAACTTGTCGGTCGCTACACTGCCCGACTACAACACGCCAGTGCTTTTATTCCACACTTCTGCTTCCGCTCTAATCAGGAGCCAAAGGAGGCGGACAGTCTATAGCCCTTTTGCGGCACGTCCACGGCTGAATGTGCCAAATTGCGATTGCCCAAAATGGTGGACACTACACTGCCCTTCGAGACCCTACCAAAGACTTAAGTTCTCAGTAGCGCTTCCGCTCTTATCAGTGGCCAAATATGGCGGACCCTCCATGGCCCTACTTCGGCACGTGTGCGGCTTTATAGCAGCGTTTGCGGGGCCAAAATGGCAGGAAATTACACTGCCCTACTACGACACGCAGTGCCGTTACTCCTCAGTAGTGCTTCCGCTCTAATCCGTTTCCAAAGATGGCGAACACTACCGCCCCCTAATGCTGCACGTGCACGGCTGTAGTGCCGCGTTGCAGTGGCGAAAATGGCAGGAAACTACACTCCCAACTACTACACGCCAGTGCCATTACTCCTCAGTTCGGCTTCCGCTCTAATAGTGAAAAAATATGGCGGACACTCTATGGCATTTCTGCGGCATGTGCACGGCTTTAGTGCCGCGTTGCGGTGGCCAAAATGGCAGGAAACTACGCTGCCCTATTTCTACACGCCAGTGCTTTTGCTCCTCAGTTCGGCTTCCGCTCTAATCTGTGACCAAAGAAGGCGGACACTCTATGGCAATACTGCGGCACGTGCGCGGCTGTAGTGCCGCGTTGCGGTTGCCCAAAATGTCGGATTCTGCACTGCCCTACTACGACAGGCCAGTGCCTTTACTCCTCAGTTGGGCTTCCGCTCCACTCCGTGGCCAAAGATGGCGAACAGTCTGTAGCCCTTGACCGGCACGTGCACGACTGTAGTGCCGCGTTGCGGTGGCCCAACTTTTCAGTCGCTACACTGCCTGACTACAACACGCCAGTGCCTTTACTCCACAGTTCTGCTTCCACTCTAATCACGAGCCAAAGATGGCGGACAGTCTATAGCCCTTCTGCGGCACGTCTACGGCTGAATGTGCCAAGTTGCGATTGCCCAAATTGGTGGACACTACACTGCCCTTCTAGACCCTACCAAGACTTAAGTTCTCAGTAGCGCTTCCGCTCTAAACAGTGGCCAAATATGGCGGACCCTCCATGGCCCTACTGCGGCACGTGTGCGGCTTTATAGCTGCGTTGCGGGGCCCAACTTTTCAGTCGCTACACTGCCCTACTACGACACGCGAGTGCCTTTACTCCTCAGGTCGGCTTCCGCCCTAATCAGTGACCAAAGATGGCGGACTCTCCGTGGCCCTTCTGCGTCACGTGCACGACTGTAGTGCCGCGTTGCGGTGGCCCAACTTTTCAGTCGCTACACTGCCCTACTACGACACGCCAGTCCCTTTACCCCTTTGTTGGGTTCCGCTCTAATCCGTAGCCAAAGATTGCGGACACTCCACGGTCCTAATGCTGCACTTGCACGGCTGTATTACCGCGTTGCGGTGGCCAAAATGGCAGGAAACTACACTGCCCTATTTCTACACGCCAGTGCCTTTACTCCTCAGTTCGACTTCCGCTCAAATTAGTGAACAAAGAAGGCGGACACTCTATGGCCCTATTGCGTCAAATGCGCGGCTGTAGTGCTGCGTTGCGGTGGCCTAAATTGTCGGACTCTACACTGCCCTACTACGACACACCAGTGCCTTTACTCCTCTGTTCGGCTTCCGCTCTAAATAGTGGAAAAAGATGACGGACACTCCATGGCCCTTCAGCGGCACGTGCACGGCTGTAGCGCCGCGTTGCGGGGGCCAAAATGGCAGGAAACTACACTGCCCTACAACGACAAGAAAGTGCCTTTATTCCTCAGTTGGGCTTCCGCTCTAATCCGTGGCCAAAAAATGGCGAACACTCCAAGGCCCTAATGCGGCACGTGCACGGCTGTAGTGCCGCGTTGTGGTGGCCAAAATGGCAGGAAACTACACTGCCCTACAACGAAAAGCCAGTGCCATTACACCTCAGTTGGGCTTCCACTCTAATTACTGGCCAAAGATTTCGGACACTCCATGGTCCAACTGCGGCACATGCGCAACTGTAGTGCCGCGTTGTGGTGGCCCAAAATAGCGGACACTACACCGCCCTACATGACCCTACCAAAGACATAAGTTCTCAATTGCGCTTCCACACTAAGCATTGGCCAAAGATGGCGGACACTCCATAGCTCTAATGCGGCACGTCCGCGGCTGTAGTGCCGCGTTGCGGTTGCCCAAATTGTCGAGCTCATCGCTGTCCTACTACTAAACGCCAGTCCCATAACCCCTCAGTTGGGCTTCTGCTCTTATCCGTTGCCAAAGATTGCGGACCCTCCATGGCCCTACTGCGGCACGTGTGCGGCTTTATAGCTGCGTTGCGGGGGCCAAAATGGCAGGAAATTACACTACCCTACTACGACACGCGAGTGCCTTTACTCCTCAGGTCGGCTTCCGCCCTAATCAGTGACCAAAGATGGCGGACTCTCCGTGGCCCTTCTGCGGCACGTGCACGACTGTAGTGCCGCGTTGCGGTGGCCTAACTTTTCAGTCGCTACACTGCCCTACTACGACACGCCAGTCCCTTTACCCCTCTGTTGGGTTTCCGCTCTAATCCGTAGCCAAGTATTGCGGACACTCCACGGTCCTAATGCTGCACGTGCACGGCTGTATTACCGCGTTGCGGAGGCCAAAATGGCAGGAAACTACGCTGCCCTATTTCTACACGCCAGTGCCTTTACTCCTCAGTTCGACTTCCGCTCAAATTAGTGAACAAAGAAGGCGGACACTCTATGGCCCTATTGCGGCACATGCGCGGCTGTAGTGTCGCGTTGCGGTGGCCTAAATTGTCGGACTCTACACTGCCCTACTACGACACACCAGTGCCTTTACTCCTCTGTTCGGCTTCCGCTCTAAATAGTGGAAGAAGATGGCGGACACTCATGGCCCTTCAGCGGCACGTGCACGGCTGTAGCGCCGCGTTGCGGGGGCCAAAATGGCAGGAAACTACACTGCCCTACAACGAAAAGCCAGTGCCTTTACACCTCAGTTGGGCTTCCACTCTAATCACTGGCCAAAGATTTCGGACACTCCATGGTCCAACTGCGGCACATGCGCAACTGTAGTGCCGCGTTGTGGTGGCCCAAAATAGCGGACACTACACCGCCTACATGACCCTACCAAAGACATAAGTCTCAATTGCGCTTCCACACTAAGCATTGGCCAAAGATGGCGGACACTCCATAGCTCTGATGCGGCACGTCCGCGGCTGTAGTGCCGCGTGCGGTTGCCCAAATTGTCGAACTCATCGCTGTCCTACTACTAAACGCCAGTCCCATAACCCCACAGTTGGGCTTCCGCTCTTATCCATTGCCAAAGATTGCGGACCCTCCATGGCCCTACTGCGGCACGTGTGCGGCTTTATAGCTGCGTTGCGAAGGCCAAAATGGCAGGAAATTACACTGCCCTACTACGACACACCAGTGCCTTTACTCCTCAGTTCGGCTTCCGCTCTAATCTGTAACCAAAGAAGGCAGACACTCTATGGCAATACTGCGGCACGTGCGCGGCTGTAGTGCCGCGTTGCGGTAGCCCAAAATGTCGGATTCTGCACTGCCCTACTACGACACGCCAGTGCCTTTACTCCTCAGTTGGGCTTCCGCTCCACTCCGTGGCCAAAGATGGCGAACACTCTATAGACCTAGAGCGGCACGTCCACGGCTGAATGTGCCAAGTTGCGATTGCGCAAAATGGTGGACACTACACTGCCCTTCGAGACCCTACCAAAGACATAAGCTCTCACTAACGCTTCCGCTCTAATCAGTGGCCAAATAGGGTGGACCCTCCATGGCCCTACTTCGGCACGTGTGCGGCTTTATAGCCGCGTTGCGGGGGCCAAAATGGCTGGAAATTACACTGCCCTACTACGACACGCCAGTGCCGTTACTCCTCAGTAGAGCTTCCGCTCTAATCCGTGGCCAAAGATGGCGAACACTACCGCCCCCTAATGCCGCACGTGCACGGCTGTAGTGCCGCGTTGCAGTGAAGAAAATGGCAGGAAACTACACTGCCCAACTACTACACGCCAGTGCCTTTACTCCTCAGTTCGGCTTCCGCTCTAAATAGTGGAAAAATATTGCGGACACTCCATGGCCCTTCAGCGGCACTCGCGCGGCTGAAGTGCCGCGTTTCGGTTGCCCAATATATCGGACTCTTCCAGTCCTACGACCACACGCCTGTGGCTTTACTCTTCAGTTCGGCTTCCGCTCTAATCTGTGACCAAAGAAGGCGGACACTCTATGGCATTTCTGCGGCACGTGCGCGGCTGTAGTGCCGCGTAGCGGTAGCCCAAATTGTCGGATTCAGCACTGCCCAACTGCGACACGACAGTGCCTTTACTCCTCAGTTGGGCTTCCGCTCCACTCCGTGGCCAAAGACGGCGAACTGTCTATAGCCCTAGTGTGGCACGTCCGCGGCAGTAGTGCCGCGTTGCGGTGGCCGAAATGGCAGGAAATTACACTGTCCTGTTTCTACACACCAGTGCCTTTACTCCTCAGTTCGGATTCCGCTCTAATTAGTGACCAAAGAAGGCGGACACTCTATGGCCCTACTGCGGCACATGTGCGGCTGCAGTGCCGGGTTGCGGTGAACCAAATGGTGGACTCTACACAGACCTACTTCGACACGCCAGTGCCTTTACTCCACAGTTGGGCTTCCGCTCTAATCCCAGGCTAAAAAATGGCGAACACTCCAAGGCCCTAATGCTGCACGAGCACGGCTGTAGTGCCGCGTTGCGGTGGCCAAAATGGCAGGAAATTACACTGCCCTATTTCTACACACCAGTGCCTTTACTCCTCAGTTCGGCATCCGCTATAAATAGTGGAAAAATATGGCGGACACTCCATGGCCCTTCAGCGGCACGTGCGCGGCTGTAGTGCCGCGTTGCTGTAGCTCAAATTGTCGGATTCTGCACTGCCCAACTACGACACGACTGTGCCTTTACTCCTCAGTTGGGCTTCCACTCCACTCCGTGGCCAAAGAATGCGAACAGTCTATAGCCCTAGTGTGGCACGTCCGCCGCTGTAGTGCCGCGTTGCGGTGGCCCAAAATGTCGGACTCTACACTGCCCTACTACGACACGGCAGTGCCTTTACTCCTCAGTTGGTCTTCCGCTCTAATCCAGGCTAAAAAATGGCGAACACTCCAAGGCCCTAATGCTGCACGTGCACGGCTGTAGTGCCGCGTTGCAGTGGCGAAAATGGCAGGAAACTACACTGCCCAACTACTACACGCCAGTGCCATTACTCCTCAGTTCGGCTTCCGCTCTAAATAGTGGGAAAATATGGCGGACACTCTATGGCATTTCTGCGGCACGTGCACGGCTTTAGTGCCGCGTTGCGGTGGCCAAAATGGCAGGAAACTACACTGCCCTATTTCTACACACCAGTGCCTTTACTCCTCAGTAGGGCATCCGCTCTAATCTGTGTCCAAAGAAGGCGGACACTCCATGGTCCAACTGCGGCGCATGGGCAACTGTAGTGCCGCGTTGTGGTGGCCCAAAATAGCGGACACTACACTGCCCTACATGACCCTACCAAAGACTTAAGATTTCAATTGCGCTTCCACTCTAAGCATTGGCCAAAAAATAGGCGGACACTCCACAGCTCTAATGCGGCACGTCCGTGGATGTAGTGCCGTGTTGCGGTAGCCAAATTGTCTAACTCTTCGCTTCCCTACTACGACACGCCAGTCCCATAACCCTCATTTGGGATAACGCTCTTATCCGTTGCCAAAGATTGCGGACACTCCACGGTCCTATTGCGGCTTGTGCACAGCTGTAGTGCCGCGTTGCAGCGGCCAAAATGGCAGAAACTACTCTGCCCTACTACGACACGCGAGAGCCTTTACTCCTCAGGTCGGCTTCCGCCCTAATCAGTGACCAAAGATGGTGGACCCTCCTTTTCCCTTCTGCGACACGTGCACGACTGTAGTTCCGCGTTGCGGTTGCCCAACTTGTCGGTCGCTACACTGCCCGACTACAACACGCCAGTGCTTTTATTCCACAGTTCTGCTTCCGCTCTAATCAGGAGCCAAAGAAGGCGGACAGTCTATAGCCCTTTTGCGGCACGTCCAGGGCTGAATGTGCCAAGTTGCGATTGCCCAAAATGGTGGACACTACACTGCCCTTCGAGACCCTACCAAAGACTTAAGTTCTCAGTAGCGCTTCCGCTCTTATCAGTGGCCAAATATGGCGGACCCTCCATGGCCCTACTTCGGCACGTGTGCGGCTTTATAGCAGCGTTTGCGGGGGCCAAAATGGCAGGAAATTACACTGCCCTACTACGACACGCAGTGCCGTTACTCCTCAGTAGTGCTTCCACTCTAATCCGCGGCCAAAGATGGCGAACACTACCGCCCCCTAATGCTGCACGTGTACGGCTGTAGTGCCGCGTTTGCAGTGGCGAAAATGGCAGGAAACTACACTCCCAACTACTACACGCCAGTGCCATTACTCCTCAGTTCGGCTTCCGCTCTAAATAGTGAAAAAATATGGCGGACACTCTATGGCATTTCTGCGGCATGTGCACGGCTGTAGTGCCGCGTTGCGGTAGCCCAAAATGTCGGATTCTGCACTGCCCTACTACGACAGGCCAGTGCCTTTACTCCTCAGTTGGGCTTCCGCTCCACTCCGTGGCCAAAGATGGCGAACAGTCTATAGCCCTTGACCGGCACGCCCGCGGCTGTAGTGCCGCGTTGCGGTGGCCCAAAATGGTGGACACTACACTGCCCTATTTCTACACGCCAGTGCCTTTACTCCTCAGTTCGACTTCCGCTCAATTAGTGAACAAAGAAGGCGGACACTCTATGGCTCTATTGCGGCAAATGCGCGGCTGTAGTGCCGCGTTGCGGTGGCCTAAATTGTCGGACTCTACACTGCCCTACTACGACACACCAGTGCCTTTACTCCTCTGTTCGGCTTCCGCTCTAAATAGTGGAAAAAGATGGCGGACACTCCATGGCCCTTCAGCGGCACGTGCACGGCTGTAGCGCCGCGTTGCGGGGCCAAAATGGCAGGAAAATACACTGCCCTACTACGACAAGAAAGTGCCTTTATTCCTCAGTTGGGCTTCCGCTCTTATCCGTGGCCAAAAAATGGCGAACACTCCAAGGCCCTAATGCGGCACGTGCACGGCTGTAGTGCCGCGTTGTGGTCTCCAAAATGGCAGGAAACTACACTGCCCTACAACGTAAAGCCAGTGCCTTTACACCTCAGTTGGGCTTCCACTCTAATTACTGGCCAAAGATTTCGGACACTCCATGGTCCAACTGCGGCACATGCGCAACTGATAGTGCCGCGTTGTGGTGGCCCAAAATAGCGGACACTACACCGCCCTACATGACCCTACCAAAGACATAAGTTCGCAATTGCGCTTCCACACTAAGCATTGGCCAAAGATGGCGGACACTCCATAGCTCTAATGCGGCACGTCCGCGGCTGTAGTGCCGCGTTGCGGTTGTCCAAATTGTCGAGCTCATCGCTGTCCTACTACTAAACGCCAGTCCCATAACCCTCAGTTGGGCTTCCGCTCTTATCCGTTGCCAAAGATTGCGGACTCTCCGTGGCCCTTCTGCGGCACGTGCACGACTGTAGTGCCGCGTTGCGGTGGCCTACCTTTTCAGTCGCTACACTGCCCTACTACGACACGCCAGTCCCTTTACCCCTCTGTTGGGTTTCCGCTCTAATCCGTAGCCAAGTATTGCGGACACTCCACGGTCCTAATGCTGCACGTGCACGGCTGTATTACCGCGTTGCGGTGGCCAAAATGGCAGGAAACTACACTGCCCTATTTCTACACGCCAGTGCCTTTACTCCTCAGTTCGACTTCCGCTCAAATTAGTGAACAAAGAAGGCGGACACTCTATGGCCCTATTGCGGCACATGCGCGGCTGTAGTGTCGCGTTGCGGTGGCCTAAATTGTCGGACTCTACACTGCCCTACTACGACACACCAGTGCCTTTACTCCTCTGTTCGGCTTCTGCTCTAAATAGTGGAAGAAGATGGCGGACACTCCATGGCCCTTCAGCGGCACGTGCACGGCTGTAGCGCTGCGTTGCGGGGGCCAAAATGGCAGGAAACTACACTGTCCTACTACGACACGAAAGTGCCTTTATTCCTCAGTTGGGCTTCTGCTCTAATACGAGGCCAAAAAATGGCGAAAACTCCAAGGCCCTAATGCGGCACGTGCACGGCTGTAGTGCCGCGTTGTGGTGGCCAAAATGGCAGGAAACTACACTGCCCTACAACGAAAAGCCAGTGCCTTTACACCTCAGTTGGGCTTCCACTCTAATCACTGGCCAAACATTTCGGACACTCCATGGTCCAACTGCGGCACATGCGCAACTGTAGTGCCGCGTTGTGGTGGCCCAAAATAGCGGACACTACACCGCCTACATGACCCTACCAAAGACATAAGTTCTCAATTGCGCTTCCACACTAAGCATTGGCCAAAGATGGCTCCATAGCTCTGATGCGGCACGTCCGCGGCTGTAGTGCCGCGTTGCGGTTGCCCAAATTGTCGAACTCATCGCTGTCCTACTACTAAACGCCAGTCCCATAACCCCTCAGTTGGGCTTCCGCTCTTATCCATTGCCAAAGATTGCGGACCCTCCATGGCCCTACTGCGGCACGTGTGCGGCTTTATAGCTGCGTTGCGAAGGCCAAAATGGCAGGAAATTACACTGCCCTACTACGACACACCAGTGCCTTTACTCCTCAGTTCGGCTTCCGCTCTAATCTGTGACCAAAGAAGGCAGACACTCTATGGCAATACTGCGGCACGTGCGCGGCTGTAGTGCCGCGTTGCGGTAGCCCAAAATGTCGGATTCTGCACTGCCCAACTGCGACACGACAGTGCCTTTACTCCTCAGTTGGGCTTCCGCTCCACTCCGTGGCCAAAGACGGCGAACTGTCTATAGCCCTAGTGTGGCACGTCCGCGGCAGTAGTGCCGCGTTGCGGAGGCCGAAATGGCAGGAAATTACACTGTCCTGTTTCTACACACCAGTGCCTTTACTCCTCAGTTCGGATTCCGCTCTAATTAGTGACCAAAGAAGGCGGACACTCTATGGCCCTACTGCGGCACATGTGCGGCTGTAGTGCCGGGTTGCGGTGAACCAAAATGGTGGACTCTACACAGACCTACTTCGACACGCCAGTGCCTTTACTCCACAGTTGGGCTTCCGCTCTAATCCCAGGCTAAAAAATGGCGAACACTCCAAGGCCCTAATGCTGCACGAGCACGGCTGTAGTGCCGCGTTGCGGTGGCCAAAATGGCAGGAAATTACACTGTCCTATGTCTACACACCAGTGCCTTTACTCCTCAGTTCGGCATCCGCTATAAATAGTGAAAAAATATGGCGGACACTCCATGGCCCTTTAGCGGCACGTGCGCGGCTGTAGTGCCGCGTTGCTGTAGCTCAAATTGTCGGATTCTGCACTGCCCAACTACGACACGCCTGTTCCTTTACTCCTCAGTAGGGCTTCCGCTTAAATCAGTGGCTAAAGATGGCGGACAGTCTATAGCCCTACTGCGGTACGTCTGCGGCTGTAGTGCCACGTTGCGGTGCCCCTAAATGGCGGACTCTACACTGCCCTACAACGACACGCCTGTGGCTTTACTCCTCAGATGAGCTTCCGCTCTAATCAGTGGCCAAAGATGGCGGACACTCCATAGCCCTACAGCAGCTCGTCCGCGACTGTAGTGTCGCGTTGCGGTGCCCCAAAATAATGGACTCTACTCTGCCCTACAACGAAACGCCTGTGCTTTTTCTCCTCAGTTGAGCTTCCGCTCTAATCCGTGGCCAAAGATTTCGGACAGTGCATAGCCCTACTTCGGCGCGTGCACGGCTGTAGTGCCGTGTTGCGATGGCCCAAAGGGCGGACACTGCACTGCCCTACTACTACACGCCAGTGCCTTTTCTCCTCAGTTCGGCTTTCGCTCTAAATAGTGGAAAAAGATGTCGGACACTCCATGGCCCTTCAGCGGCACGTGCGCTGCTGAAGTGCCGCGTTGCAGTGGCCAAACATGTCGGACGCAACACTGTCCGACTACGACACGCAAGTGCCTTTACTCCTCAGTTCGGCTTCCGCTCGAATCAATGGTCAAAAATGGCGGACACACCACGGCTCTACTGCTGCATGTGCGTGGCTGTAGTGCCGCGTTGCGGTGGCCCAAAAGGGCGGACACTGCACTGCCCTTCTAGACTCTACCAAAGACTTAAGTTCTCAATTGCGCTTCCGCTTTAATCAGCTCCCAAATATGGCGGCCCCTTCTTGACCCTACTGCGGCAAGCGCGCGGCTGTAGTGTCGCGTTGCGTTGCCCCAAAATATCGGACTCTACATTGCCCTACTACTACACGTCAGTGCTATTACTCCTCAGTCCTGCTTCCGCTCTAATTAATGGCCAAAGATGGCGGACAGTCTATAGCCTTACTGCGTCACGTCCGCGGCTGTAGTGTCGCGTTGCGTTGCCCCAAAATATCGGACTCTACACTGCCCTACTACGACACGCCTGTTCCTTTACTCCTCAGTAGGGCTTCCGCTTAAATCAGTGGCTAAAGATGGCGGACAGTCTATAGCCCTACTGCGGCACGTCCGCGGCTGTAGTGCTGCGTAGTGGTGGCCAAAATGACAGGATACTACACTGCCATACTACTACACGCCAGTGCCTTTTCTCCTCAGTTCTGCTTCCACTCTAACTAATGGAAAAAGATGTCGGACACTCCATGGCCTTTCAGCGGCACGTGCGCTGCTGAAGTGCCACGTTGTGTTGCCCCAAAATATCGGACTCTACACTGCCCTAAGACGACACGTCAGTGCCTTTACTCCTTAAATCGACTTCCGCTCAAATCAGTGGCCAAAGATGGCGAATAGTCTATAGACCTTCTGCGGCACGTCCGCGGCTGTAGTGCCGCGTTGCGGTGCCCCAAAATGGCGGACACTTCACTGCCCTACTACGACATGCCTGTTCCTTTACTCCTCAGTTGGGCTTTCGCTTAAATCAGTGGCCAAATATGGCGGACCCTCCATTGCCCTACTGCAGCACGTCCGCGGCTGTAGTGCCGCGATGCGGTGCCCCAAAATGTCGGACTCTACACTGCCCTACTAGACTCTACCAAAGACTTAAGTTCTCAGTTGCGCTTCCGCTTAAATCAGTGGCCTAATATGGCGGACCCTCCGTGGCCCTACTGCGGCACGTCTGCGGCTGTAGTGCCGCGTTGCGGTGCCCCTAAATGGAGGACTCTACTCTGCCCTACTACGACACGCCAGTGGCTTTACTCCTCAGATGAGCTTCCGCTCTAATCAGTGGCCAAAGATGGTGGACACTCCATAGTCCTACTGCGGCACGTCCGCGGCTGTAGTGCCGTGTTGCGGTGCCCCAAAATAGCGGACTCTACACTGCCCTACTGCGACACGCCTGTTCCTTTACTCCTCAGTAGGGCATCCGCTTAAATCAGTGGCTAAAGATGGCGGACAGTCTATAGCCCTACTGCGGCACGTCCGCGGCTGTAGTGCTGAGCAGTGGTGGCCAAAATGGCAGGATACTTCACTGCCCTACTACTACACGCCAGTGCCTTTTCTCCTCAGTTCGGCTTCCAATCTAACTAATGGAAAAAGATGGCGGACACTCCATGGCCCTTCAGCGGCACGTGTAAGCTGTAGTGCCGCGTTGCTGCTGCCCAACATGTCGGACGCAACACTGCCCGACTACGACACGCCTGTGGCTTTACTCCTCAGTTGGGCTTCCGCTCTAATCCGTGTCCAAAGATGATGAACACTCCCCGGCCCTAATGCGGCACGTGCACGGCAGTAGTGCCGTGTTGCGATGGCCCAAAATATCGGACTCTACACTGCCCTATTACTACACGCCAGTGCCTTTTCTTCTCAGTTCTGCTTCCGCTCTAAATAGTGGAAAAAGATGTCGGACACTCCATGGCCCTTCGGCGGCACGTGCGCTGCTGAAGTGCCGCGTTGCAGTGGCCCAACATGTCGGACGCAACACTGTCCGACTACGACGCGCCAGTGCCTTTACTCCCAGTTCGGCTTCCGCTCTAATCAGTGGCCAAAAATGGCGGACACTCCATGGCCCTACTGCGGCACGTAATAGGCTGTTGTGCCGCCTTGCGGTGGCCCGAAATGGCGGACACCACACTGCCCTACTAGACTCTACCAAAGACTTAAGTTCTCAGTTGCGCTTCCGCTTAAATCAGAGGCCAAATATGGCGGACCATCCATGGCCCTATTGCGGCAAGCGCGCAGCTGTAGTGTCGCGTTGCGTTGCCCCAAAATATCGGACTCTACACTGCCCTACTACGACACGCCTGTTCCTTTACTCCTCAGTAGGGCTTCCGCTTAAATCAGTGGCTAAAGATGGCGGACAGTCTATAGCCCTACTGCGGCACGTCTGCGGCTGTAGTGCCACGTTGCGGTGCCCCTAAATGGCGGACTCTACACTGCCCTACAACGACACGCCTGTGGCTTTACTCCTCAGATGAGCTTCCGCTCTAATCAGTGGCCAAAGATGGCGGACACTCCATAGCCCTACTTCGGCGCGTGCACGGCTGTAGTGCCGTGTTGCGATGGCCCAAAAGGGCGGACACTGCACTGCCCTACTACTACACGCCAGTGCCTTTTCTCCTCAGTTCGGCTTCCGCTCTAAATAGTGGAAAAAGATGTCGGACACTCCATGGCCCTTCAGCGGCACGTGCGCTGCTGAAGTGCCACGTTGCAGTGGCCCAACATGTCGGACGCAACACTGTCCGACTACGACACGCCAGTGCCTTTACTCCTCAGTTCGGCTTCCGCTCGAATCAATGGTCAAAAATGGCGGACACTCCACGGCCCTACTGCTGCACGTGCGTGGCTGTAGTGCCGCGTTGCGGTGGCCCAAAAGGGCGGACACTGCACTGCCCTTCTAGACTCTTCCAAAGACTTAAGTTCTCAATTGCGCTTCCGCTTTAATCAGCTCCCAAATATGGCGGCCCCGCCTTTACTCCTCAGTTCTGCTTCCGCTCTAATTAATGGCCAAATATGGCGGACAGTCTATAGCCTTACTGCGTCACGTCCGCGGCTGTAGTGTCGCGTTGCGTTGAACCAAAATATCGGACTCTACACTGCCCTGCTACGACACCCCTGTTCCTTTACTCCTCAGTAGGGCTTCCGCTTAAATCAGTGGCTAAAGATGGCGGACAGTCTATAGCCCTACTGCGGCACGTCCGCGGCTGTAGTGCTGCGTAGTGGTGGCCAAAATGACAGGATACTACACTGCCATACTACTACACGCCAGTGCCTTTTCTCCTCAGTTCTGCTTCCACTCTAACTAATGGAAAAAGATGTCGGACACTCCATGGCCCTTCAGCGGCACGTGCGCTGCTAAAGTGCCGCGTTGCAGTGGCCCAAAATGGCGTACTCCACACTGCCCGACTACGACACGCCAGTGCCTTTACTCCACAGTTCGGCTTCCGCTCTAATCAGTGGCCAAAGATGGCGGACACTCCATGGCCCTTCAGCGGCACGTGCGCTGCTGAAGTGCCACGTTGTGTTGCCCCAAAATATCGGACTCTAAACTGCCCTAAGACGACACGTCAGTGCCTTTACTCCTTAAATCGACTTCCGCTCAAATCAGTGGCCAAAGATGGCGAATAGTCTATAGACCTTCTGCGGCACGTCCGCGGCTGTAGTGCCGCGTTGCGGTGCCCCAAAATGGCGGACACTTCACTGCCCTACTACGACACGCCTGTTCCTTTACTCCTCAGTTGGGCTTTCGCTTAAATCAGTGGCCAAATATGGCGGACCCTCCATGGCCCTACTGCAGCACGTCCGCGGTTGTAGTGCCGCGATGCGGTGCCCGAAAATGTCGGACTCTACACTGCCCTACTAGACTCTACCAAAGACTTAAGTTCTCAGTTGCGCTTCCGCTTAAATCAGTGGCCTAATATGGCGGACCCTCCGTGGCCCTACTGCGGCACGTCTGCGGTTGTAGTGCCGCGTTGCGGTGCCCCTAAATGGAGGACTCTACTCTGCCCTACTACGACACGCCAGTTGCTTTACTCCTCAGATGAGCTTCCGCTCTAATCAGTGGCCAAAGATGGTGGACACTCCATAGTCCTACTGCGGCACGTCCGCGGCTGTAGTGCCGTGTTGCGGTGCCCCAAAATAGCGGACTCTACACTGCCCTACTGCGACACGCCTGTTCCTTTACTCCTCAGTTGGGCATCCGCTTAAATCAGTGGCTTAAGATGGCGGACAGTCTATAGCCCTACTGCGGCACGTCCGCGGCTGTAGTGCTGAGCAGTGGTGGCCAAAATGGCAGGATACTTCACTGCCCTACTACTACACGCCAGTGCCTTTTCTCCTCAGTTCGGCTTCCAATCTAACTAATGGAAAAAGATGGCGGACACTCCATGGCCCTTCAGCGGCACGTGTAAGCTGTAGTGCCGCGTTGCTGCTGCCCAACATGTCGGACGCAACACTGCCCGAGTACGACACGCCTGTGGCTTTACTCCTCAGTTGGGCTTCCGCTCTAATCCGTGTCCAAAGATGATGAACACTCCCCGGCCCTAATGCGGCACGTGCACGGCAGTAGTGCCGTGTTGCGATGGCCCAAAATATCGGACTCTACACTGCCCTACTACTACACGCCAGTGCCTTTTCTTCTCAGTTCTGCTTCCGCTCTAAATAGTGGAAAAAGATGTCGGACACTCCATGGCCCTTCGGCGGCACGTGCGCTGCTGAAGTGCCGCGTTGCAGTGGCCCAACATGTCGGACGCAACACTGTCCGACTACGACACGCCAGTGCCTTTACTCCTCAGTTCGGCTTACGCTCTAATCAGTGGCCAAAAGTGGCGGACACTCCATCGCCCTACTGCGGCACGTAATAGGCTGTTGTGCCGCGTTGCGGTGGCCCGAAATGGCGGACACCACACTGCCCTACTAGAATCTACCAAAGACTTAAGTTCTCAGTTGCGCTTCCGCTTAAATCAGAGGCCAAATATGGCGGACCATCCATGGCCCTATTGCGGCAAGCGCGCAGCTGTAGTGTCGCGTTGCGTTGCCCCAAAATAGCGGACTCTACACTGCCCTACTACGACACGCCAGTGCCTTTACTCCTCATCAGGGCTTCCGCTCTTATCCGGGACCAAAGATGGCGAACACTCCCCGGCCCTAATGCGGCACTTGCACGGCTGAAGTGCCGCGTTGCAGTGGCCCAACATGTCGGACCCAACACTGTCCGACTACGACACGCCAGTGCCTTTACTCCTCAGTTCGGCTTCCGCTCTAATCAGTGGCCAAAAATGGAGGACACTCCACGGCCCTACTGCGGCACGTAATAGGCTGTTGTGCCGCGTTGCGGTGGCCCGAAATGGCGGACACTACACTGCCCTACTAGACTCTACCAAAGACTTAAGTTCTCAGTTGCGCTTCCGCTTAAATCAGAGGCCAAATATGGCGGACCCTCCATGGCCCTACTGCGGCAAGCGCGCGGCTGTAGTGTCGCGTTGCGTTGCCCCAAAATATCGGACTCTACACTGCCCTACTACGACACGCCTGTTCCTTTACTCCTCAGTAGGGCTTCCGCTTAAATCAGTGGCTAAAGATGGCGGACAGTCTATAGCCCTACTGCGGCACGTCTGCGGCTGTAGTGCCACGTTGCGGTGCCCCTAAATGGCGGACTCTACACTGCCCTACAACGACACGCCTGTGGCTTTACTCCTCAGATGAGCTTCCGCTCTAATCAGTGGCCAAAGATGGCGGACACTCCATAGCCCTACAGCAGCTCGTCCGCGACTTTAGTGTCGCGTTGCGGTGCCCCAAAATAATGGACTCTACACTGCCCTACAACGAAACGCCTGTGCTTTTTCTCCTCAGTTGAGCTTCCGCTCTAATCCGTGGCCAAAGATGGCGAAAACTCCCCGGCCCTATTTCGGCAAGTGCACGGCTGTAGTGCCGCGTTGCGGTGGCCCAAAATATCGGACTATACACTGTCCTACTACTACACGCCTGTGCCTTTACTCTTCAGTTCGGCTTCCACTCTAATTAGTGGCCAAAAATGCGGACAGTCCATAGCCCTACTTCGGCGCGTGCACGGCTGTAGTGCCGTGTTGCGATGGCCCAAAAGGGCGGACACTGCACTGCCCTACTACTACACGCCAGTGCCTTTTCTCCTCAGTTCGGCTTCCGCTCTAAATAGTGGAAAAAGATTTCGGACACTCCATGGCCCTTCAGCGGCACGTGCGCTGCTGAAGTGCCGCGTTGCAGTGGCCCAACATGTCGGACGCAACACTGTCCAACTACGACACGCCAGTGCCTTTACTCCTCAGTTCGGCTTCCGCACGAATCAATGGTCAAAAATGGCGGACACTCCACGGCCCTACTGCTGCACGTGCGTGGCTGTAGTGCCGCGTTGCGGTGGCCCAAAAGGGCGGACACTGCACTGCCCTTCTAGACTCTTCCAAAGACTTAAGTTCTCAATTGCGCTTCCGCTTTAATCAGCTCCCAAATATGGCAGCCCCGCCTTTACTCCTCAGTTCTGCTTCCGCTCTAATTAATGGCCAAATATGGCGGACAGTCTATAGCCTTACTGCGTCACTTCCGCGGCTGTAGTGTCGCGTTGCGTTGCCCCAAAATATTGGACTCTACACTGCCATACTACTACACGCCAGTGCCTTTTCTCCTCAGTTCTACTTCCACTCTAACTAATGGAAAAAGATGTCGGACACTCCATGGCCCTTCAGCGGCACGTGCGCTGCTAATGTGCCACGTTGCAGTGGCCCAAAATGGCGTACTCCACACTGCCCGACTACGACACGCCAGTGCCTTTACTCCACAGTTCGGCTTCCGCTCTAATCAGTGGCCAAAGATGGCGGACACTCCACGGCCCTACTGCGACACGTGCGTGGCTTTATTGCCCCGTTGCGGTGGAACAAAATATAGGACTCTTCACTGCCCTACTACTACACGCCAGTGCCTTTACTCCACAGTTCGGCTTCCGCTCTAATCAGTGGCCAAAGATGGCGGACACTCCACGGCCCTACTGCGACACGTGCGTGGCTTTATTGCCCCGTTGCGGTGGAACAAAATATAGGACTCTACACTGCCCTACTACGACACGCCAGTGCCTTTACTCCTGAGCAGGGCTTCCGCTCTTATCCGGGACCAAAGATGGCGAACACTCCCCGGCCCTAATGCGGCACTTGCACGGCTGTAGTGCCGCGTTGCAGTGGCCCAACATGTCGGACGCAACACTGTCCGACTACGACACGCCAGTGCCTTTACTCCTCAGTTCGGCTTCCGCTCTAATCAGTGGCCAAAAATGGAGGACCCTCCATGGCCCTACTGCGGCAAGCGCGCGGCTGTAGTGTCGCGTTGCGTTGCCCCAAAATATCGGACTCTACACTTCCCTACTACGACACGCCTGTTCCTTTATTCCTCAGTAGGGCTTCCGCTTAAATCAGTGGCTAAAGATGGCGGACAGTCTATAGCCCTACTGCGGCACGTCCGCGGCTGTAGTGCTGCGCAGTGGTGGCCAAAATGACAGGATACTACACTGCCCTACTACTGCACGCCTGTGCCTTTTCTCCTCAGTTCGGCTTCCACTCTAACTAATGGAAAAAGATGTCGGACACTCCATGGCCCTTCAGCGGCACGTGCGCTGCTAAAGTTCCGCGTTGCAGTGGCCCAAAATGGCGTACTCTACACTGCCCGACTACGACACGCCAGTGCCTTTACTCCACAGTTCGGCTTCCGCTCTAATCAGTGGCGAAAGATGGCGGACACTCCACGGCCCTACTGCGACACGTGCGTGGCTTTTTTACCCCGTTGCGGTGGAACAAAATATAGGACTCTTCACTGCCCTACTACTACACGTCAGTGCTTTACACAGCGTGACCCTAAAGTTTACTATGTATGCCTATGCGAAATAGAGTGTTCTGAGAAGCTTAAAATGAAGAAATAAGCGTTCTAAAATGCTTTAAAAATTCAAAGACTTCTTTCAATGGTTAAATAACGCAGAGCGCGATATCAGAGCTTAATATGGACCCATAATATTTAAATTGAACCAGGTATTATATTACAGGGTAATAGTGTACCCTACCACAGGAAATAATTATAGGTCAATTAGGGGGTACACTATGTATATTTTAAATAGTGCATTAAAACAAGGAAATACGAAGACACTTTTCTATGTTAACTAACGGCACGGTATCGGACCTTAATATTGACCTATAATTTTTAAATTGGACCACGTATTATATTACAGGGTAATAGTGTACCCTACCACTGGAAATAATTATAGGTCAATTAGGGGGTACACAGCGTGACCCTAAAGTTTACTATGTATGCCTATGCGAAATAGAGTGTTCTGAGAAGCTTAAAAGGAAGAAATAAGCGTTCTAAAATGCTTTAAAAATTCAAAGACATCTTTCAATGGTTACTAACGCAAGGTGCGATATCAGACCTTAATATGGAACCATAATATTTAAATTGGACCAGGTATTATATTACAGGGTAATAGTGTATCCTACAGCAGGAAATAATTATAGGTCAATAAGGGAGCCCACTATGTATATTTTAAATAGTGCATAAAAACAAGGAAATTCGAAGACACTTTTCTGTGTTAACTAACGGCACGGTATCGGACCTTAATATTGACCTATAATTTTTAAATTGGACCACGTATTATATTACAGGGTTATAGTGTACCCTACCACAGGAAATATTTATATGTCAATTAGGGGGTACACAGCGTGACCCTAAAGTTTACTATGTATGCCTATGCGAAATAAAGTGTTCTGAGAAGATTAAAATGAAGAAATAAGCGTTCTAAAATGCTTTAAAAATTCAAAGACATCTTTAAATGGTTAACTAACGCAAGGCGCAATATCAGACCTTAATATTGACCCATAATATTTAAATTGGACCAGGTATTATATTACAGGGTAATAGTGTACCCTACCACAGGAAATAATTATAGGTCAATTAGGGGGTACACTATATATATTTTAAATAGTGCATTAAAACAAGGAAATTCGAAGACACTTTTCTATGTTAACTAACGACACGGTATCGGACCTTAATATTGACCTATAATTTTTAAATTGGACCACGTATTATATTACAGGGTTATAGTGTACCCTACCACAGGAAATAATTATAGGTCAATTAGGGGGTACACAGCGTGACCCTAAAGTTTACTATGTATGCCTATGCGAAATAAAGTGTTCTGAGAAGCTTAAAATGAGGAAATAAGTGTTCTAAAATGCTTTAAAAATTCAAAGACATTTTTCAATGGTTACTAACGCAAGGTGCGATATCAGACCTTAATATGGAACCATAATATTTAAATTGGACCAGGTATTATATTACAGGGTAATAGTGTATCCTACAACAGGAAATAATTATAGGTCAATAAGGGAGCCCACTATGTATATTTTAAATAGTGCATAAAAACAAGGAAATTCGAAGACACTTTTCTGTGTTAACTAACGGCACGGTATCGGACCTTAATATTGACCTATAATTTTTAAATTGGACCACGTATTATATTACAGGGTTATAGTGTACCCTACCACAGGAAATATTTATAGGTCAATTAGGGGGTACACAGCGTGACCCTAAAGTTTACTATGTATGCCTATGCGAAATAAAGTGTTCTGAGAAGCTTAAAATGAGGAAATAAGCGTTCTAAAATGCTTTAAAAATTCAAAGACATTTTTCTATGTTAACTAACGTCACGGCATCGGACCTTAATATTGACCTATAAGTTTTAAATTGGACCACTTATTATATTACAGGGTAATAGTGTACCCTAGCACAGGAAATAATTATAGGTCATTTAGGGGGTACACAGCGTCACCCTAAATTTTACTATGTATGCCCATATATGGCAGTACTTTTACTTTCGTTACTTGTACCGCCGGTACAAGTAAAAAGCACGTACTTTTACTTGTACTTCGTTACTTTTTAAATTTAGTACTTTTACTTGTACTTTCGTTACATTTTTAGGAAAAAAGTACAAGTATTTGTAACGGAAATGTCGAATGAAATCGTTACTTTTTTCTAAAACTAGGTAAGCTTTCTGAAAAAAAAAAATGCTTTGGAAATGCAATTATTTTGCAAAATGAATAAAAATATTAATTAGCAAGTTATTTTCATTCATTTTCGAGTTTTATGCATTTTTTTAATACATTTTAAATAAAAAATTTTGGATTTTGTTATTACGTTTTTCAATTTTCTGTTTGAACTCACTAATAATACAATTTTTGTCTTAATACATTTTTTACTAAATATATTTTTACCTAGTACATTTTTTACTAAAATTATGTTTATGCCCGACCTTGTCAAACAATGCCCAGTCAAATTTCTAAGAACTTTAGAACTATTTGTGCTACTGAAAGCTATTATAATTACTATTTTAACTCTTGAAAACTCGAAGGTATTAATTTAGCCGCTGATACTAAAATTCGTTTACAAATTTTAATTATTCCGTTAGGCAGAAATGTTCGGAAAATGATTTTCTTGCATGACTTCAGCATTAGCCATTGTTACAAATAAAATTGTAGACTGCTCTGTTTCAACTTATACTGCACATTCAATTATTTTTTACTAGCTCAAAGATCACAAAGCTTTCTGAAACCCCATGTTTGATTTGTTTATGTTTGTGCTTTTAAAACGCGTTTCTATAAAGTAAAACAATTTTAAATCAATGGTAATTTAAATAAATAAAAATAAACTAAAAATTAAAATAAATAGATTAAAATTTATTTTTCGTGCAAATCCATAAAAAGTTTGATATAAAAATTATATTATACGATTATATTATAAAATTATATTATGCTATTCTTCCAAATTTAAAAATAAATAAATGTCCATAACTTTCAAAATTAAAAATAATTAAATAAATAACAACAATTTTGCAAAAACATTAGAGAACATAAGAATATTATTCAATAAAATTTACGTTCGATTTCCTAGAAATGTACTTTTAAATCGTTACTTTTTTTGTTTAGTACTTGTACTTTTACTTGTACTTTTTACTCGTTACTTTTTAAAATAAGAACTTTTTACTTTTACTCGTTACTTTTTTTAAAAATACTTGTACTTTTACTCGTTACTTTTTAAAGTAACGTTGCCATATATGTGTATGCCTATGCGAAATAAAATGTTTTGAGAAGCTTAAAATGAAGAAATAAGCGTTCTAAAATGCTTTAAAAATTCAAAGACATCTTTCAATGGTTAACCAACGCAAGGCGCGATATCAGACCTTAATATTGACCCATAATATTTAAATTGGACCAGATATTATATTACAGGGTAATAGTGCACCCTACCGCAGGAAATAATTATAGGTCAAATAAGGGGTACACAGCGTGACCCTAAAGTTTACTATGTATTCCTATGCAAAATAAAGTTTTCTGAGAAGCTTAAAATGAGGAAATAAGCGTTCTAAAATGCTTTAAAAATTCAAAGACATTTTTCTATGTTAACTAACGGTACGGTATCGGACCTTAATATTGACCTATAATTTTTAAATTGGACCACGTAATATATTACAGGGTAATATTGTTCCCTACCACGGGAAATAATTATAGGTCAATAAGGGAGCCCACTATGTATATTTTAAATAGTGCATAAAAACAAGGAAATTCGAAGACACTTTTCTGTGTTAACTAACGGCACGGTATCGGACCTTAATATTGACCTATAATTTTTAAATTGGACCACGTATTATATTACAGGGTAATAGTGTACCCTAGCACAGGAAATAATTATAGGTCATTTAGGGGGTACACAGCGTGACACTAAATTTTACTATGTATTCCTATGCGAAATAGAGTGTTCTGAGATGCTTAAAATGAAGAAACTAGCGTTCTAAAATGCTTTAAAAATTCAAAGACATCTTTCAATGGTTAACTAACGCAAGGCGCAATATCAGACCTTAATATTAACCCATAATATTTAAATTGGACCAGAAATTATATTACAGGGTAATAGTGTACCCTACCACAGGAAATAATTATAGGTCAATTTGGGGGTACACTATGTATATTTTAAATAGTGCATTAAAACAAGGAAATACGAAAACACTTTTCTATGTTAACTAACGGCACGGTATCGGACCTTAATATTGACCTATAATTTTTAAATTGGACCACGTATTATATTACAGGGTTATAGTGTACCCTACCACAGGAAATAATTATAGGTCAATTAGGGGGAACACAGAGTGACCCTAAAGTTTACTATGTATGCCTATGCGAAATAAAGTGTTCTGAGAAGCTTAAAATGAAGATATAAGCGTTCTGAAATGCTTTAAAAATTCAAAGACATTTTTCTGTGTTAACTAACGGGACGGTATCGGACCTTAATATTGACCTATAATTTTTAAATTTTACCACGTAATATATTACAGGGTAATATTGTTCCCTACCACGGGAAATAATTATAGGTCAATCAGGGGGTACACAGCGTGACCCTAAAGTTTACTATGTATGCCTATGCGAAATAAAGTGTTTTGAGTAGCTTAAAATGAAGAAATAAGCGTTCTAAAATGCTTTAAAAATTCAAAGACATCTTTCAATGGTTAACTAACGCAAGGCGCAATATCAGACCTTAATATTGACCCATAATATTTAAATTGGCCCAGGTATTATATTACAGGGTAATAGTGTACCCTACCACAGGAAATAATTATAGGTCAGTTAGGGGGTACACTATGTATATTTTAAATAGTGCATTAAAACAAGGAAATTCGAAGACTCTTTTCTATGTTAACTAACGGCACGGTATCGGACCTTAATATTGACCTAAAATTTTTAAATTGGACCACGTATTATATTTCAGGGTGATAGTGAGCTCTACCACAGGAAATAATTATAGGTCAATTAGGGGGTACACAGCGTGACCCTAAAGGTTACTATGTATGCCTATGCGAAATAAAGTGTTCTGAGAAGCTTAAAATGAGGAAATAAGCGTTCTAAAATGCTTTAAAAATTCAAAGACATTTTTCTATGTTAACTAACGGTACGGTATCGGACCTTAATATTGACCTATAATTTTTAAATTGGACCACGTAATATATTACAGGGTAATATTGTTCCCTACCACGGGAAATAATTATAGGTCTCTTAGGGGGTACACAGCGTGACCCTAAAGTTTACTATGTATGCCTATGCGAAATAGAGTGTTCTGAGAAGCTTAAAATGAAGAAATAAGCGTTCTAAAATGCTTTAAAAATTCAAAGACATCTTTCAATGGTTAACTAACGCAAGGCGCGATATCAGACCTTAATATGGAACCATAATATTTAAATTGGACCAGGTATTATATTACAGGGTAATAGTGTACCCTACAACAGGAAATAATTAAAGGTCAATTAGGGGGTACACTATGTATATTTTAAATAGTGCATTAAAACAAGGAAATACGAAGACTCTTTTCTATGTTAACTAACGGCACGGTATCGGACCTTAATATTGACCTATAATTTTAAAATTGGACCACGTATTATATTACAGGGTTATAGTGTACCCTACCGCAGGAAATAATTATATTTCAATCAGGGGGTACACAGCGTGTCCCTAAAGTTTACTATGTATGCCTATGCGAAATAGAATGTTCTGAGAAGCTTAAAATGAAGAAATAAGCGTTCTAAAATGCTTTAAAAAATTCAAAGACATCTTTCAATGGTTAACCAACGCAAGGCGCGATATCAGACCTTAATATGGAACCATAATATTTAAATTGGACCAGGTATTATATTACAGGGTAATAGTGTACCCTACAACAGGAAATAATTATAGGTCAATTAGGGGGGTACACTATGTATATTTTAAATAGTGCATTAAAACGAGGAAATTCGAAGACACTTTTCTATGTTAACTAACGGCACGGTATCGGACCTTAATATTGACCTATAATTTTTTAAATTGGACCACGTATTATATTACAGGGTTATAGTGTACCCTACCACAGGTAATAATTATAGGTCAATTAGGGGGCACACAGAGTGACCCTAAAGTTTACTATGTATGCCTATGCGAAATAAAGTGTTCTGAGAAGCTTAAAATGAGGAAATAAGCGTTCTAAAATGCTTTAAAAATTCAAAGACATTTTTCTATGTTAACTAGCGGAAGGGTATCGGACCTTAATATTGACCTATAATATTTAAATTGGACCAGGTATTATATTACAGGGTAATAGTGTACCCTACCACAGGAAATATATATAGGTCAATTAGGGGGTACACTATGTATATTTTAAATAGTGCATTAAAACAAGGAAATACGAAGACACTTTTCTATGTTAACTAACGGCACGGTATCGGACCTTAATATTGACCTATAATTTTTAAATTGGACCACGTATTATATTACAGGGTTATAGTGTACCCTACCACAGGAAATAATTATAGGTCAATTAGGGGGTACACAGAGTGACCCTAAAGTTTACTATGTATGCCTATGCGAAATAAAGTGTTCTGAGAAGCTTAAAATGAGGAAATAAGCGTTCTAAAATGCTTTAAAAATTCAAAGACATCTTTCAATGGTTAACTAACGCAAGGCGCAATATCAGACCTTAATATTGACCCATATTATTTAAATTGGACCAGGTATTATATTACAGGGTTATAGTGTACCCTACCACAGGAAATAATTATAGGTCATTTAGGGGGGTACACTATGTATATTTTAAATAGTGCATTAAAACAAGGAAATACGAAGACACTTTTCTATGTTAACCAGCGGCACGGTATCGGACCTTAATATTGACCTATAATTTTTAAATTGTACCGTAACGTTATATTACAGGGTAATAGTGTACCTTACCACAGGAAATAATTATAGGTCAATTAGGTGGTACACAGCGTGACCCTAAAGTTTACTATGTATGCCTATGCGAAATAGAGTGTTCTGAGAAGCTTAAAATGAAGAAATAAGCGTTCTAAAATGCTTTAAAAATTCAAAGACATTTTTCTATGTTAACTAACGGCACGGTATCGGACCTTAATATTTACCTATAATTTTTAAATTGGACCACGTATTATATTACAGGGTAATATTGTTACCTACCACGGGAAATAATTATAGGTCACTTAGGGGGTACACAGCGTGACCCTAAAGTTTACTATGTATGCCTATGCGAAAAAAAGTGTTCTGAGAAGCTTAAAATGAAGAAATATGCGTTCTAAAATGCTTTTAAAATTCAAAGACATCTTTCAATGGTTAACTAGCGCAAGGCGCAATATCAGACCTTAATATTGACCCATAATATTTAAATTGGACCAGGTATTATATTACAGGGTAATAGTGTACCCTACCACAGGAAATAATTATAGGTCAATTAGGGGGTACACTATGTATATTTTAAATAGTGCATTAAAACAAGGAAATACGAAGACACTTTTCTATGTTAACTAACGGCACGGTATCGGACCTTAATATTGACCTATAATTTTTAAATTGGACCACCTATTATATTACAGGGTTATAGTGTACCCTACCACAGGAAATAATTATAGGTCAATCAGGGGTTACACAGCGTGACCCTAAAGTTTACTATGTATGCCTATGCGAAATAGAGTGTTCTGAGAAGCTTAAAATGAGAAATAAGCGTTCTAAAATGCTTTAAAAATTCAAAGACATCTTTCAATGGTTAACTAACGCAAGGCGCGATATCAGACCTTAATATGGAACCATAATATTTCAATTGGACCAGGTATTATATTACAGGGTAATAGTGTACCCTACAACAGGAAATAATTATAGGTCAATTAGGGGGTACACTATGTATATTTTAAATAGTGCATTAAAACAAGGAAATACGAAGACACTTTTCTATGTTAACTAACGGCACGGTATCGGACCTTAATATTGACCTATAATTTTTAAATTGGACCACGTATTATATTACAGGGTTATAGTGTACCCTACCCCAGGAAATAATTATAGGTCAATTAGGGGGTACACAGAGTGACCCTAAAGTTTACTATGTATGCCTATGCGAAATAAAGTGTTCTGAGAAGCTTAAAATGAGGAAATAAGCGTTCTAAAATGCTTTAAAAATTCAAAGACATTTTTCTATGTTAACTAACGGCACGGTATCGGACCTTAATATTGACCTATAATTTTTAAATTGGACCACCTATTATATTACAGGGTAATAGTGTACCCTACCACAGGAAATAATTATAGGTCATTTAGGGGGTACACTATGTATATTTTAAATAGTGCATTAAAACAAGGAAATACGAAGACACTTTTCTATGTTAACCAGCGGCACGGTATCGGACCTTAATATTGACCTATAATTTTTAAATTGTACCACGTATTATATTACAGGGTAATAGTGTACCTTACCACAGGAAATAATTATAGGTCAATTAGGTGGTACACAGTGTGACCCTAAAGTTTACTATGTATGCCTATGCGAAATAGAGTGTTCTGAGAAGCTTAAAATGAAGAAATAAGCGTTCTAAAATGCTTTAAAAATTCAAAGACATTTTTCTATGTTAACTAACGGCACGGTATCGGACCTTAATATTTACCTATAAGTTTTAAATTGGACCACGTATTATATTACAGGGTAATATTGTTACCTACCACGGGAAATAATTATAGGTCACTTAGGGGTACACAGCGTGACCCTAAAGTTTACTATGTATGCCTATGCGAAATAAAGTGTTCTGAGAAGCTTAAAATGAAGAAATATGCGTTCTAAAATGCTTTTAAAATTCAAAGACATCTTTCAATGGTTAACTAGCGCAAGGCGCAATATCAGACCTTAATATTGCCCCATAATATTTAAATTGGACCAGGTATTATATTACAGGGTAATAGTGTACCCTACCACAGGAAATAATTATAGGTCAATTAGGGGGTACACTATGTATATTTTAAATAGTGCATTAAAACAAGGAAATTCGAAAACACTTTTCTATGTTAACTAACGGCACGGTATCGGACCTTAATATTGACCTAAAATTTTTAAATTGAACCACCTATTATATTACAGGGTTATAGTGTACCCTACCACGTAAAATAATTATAGGTCAATTAGGGGGTACACAGCGTGACCCTAAAGTTTACTATGTATGCCTATGCGAAATAAAGTGTTCTGAGAAGCTTAAAATGAGGAAATAAGCGTTCAAAAATGCTATAAAAATTCAAAGACATTTTTCTATGTTAACTAACGGAAGGGTATCGGACCTTAATATTGACCTATAATATTTAAATTGGACCAGGTATTATATTACAGGGTAATAGTGTACCCTACCACAGAAAATATATATAGGTCAATTAGGAGGTACACTATGTATATTTTAAATAGTGCTTTAAAACAAGGAAATACGAAGACACTTTTCTATGTTAACTAACGGCACGGTATCGGACCTTAATATTGACCTATAATTTTTAAATTGGACCACCTATTATATTACAGGGTTATAGTGTACCCTACCACAGGAAATAATTATAGGTCAATTAGGGGGTACACAGAGTGACCCTAAAGTTTACTATGTATGCCTATGCGAAATAAAGTGTTCTGAGAAGCTTAAAATGAGGAAATAAGCGTTCTAAAATGATTTAAAAATTCAAAGACATTTTTCTATGTTAACTAACGGCACGGAATGGGACCTTAATATTGACATATAATTTTTAAATTGGACCACCTATTATATTACAGGGTAATAGTGTACCCTACCACAGGAAATAATTATAGGTCATTTAGGGGGTACACTATGTATATTTTAAATAGTGCATTAAAACAAGGAAATACGAAGACACTTTTCTATGTTAACTAACGGCACGGTATCGGACCTTAATATTGACCTATAATTTTTAAATTGGACCACGTATTATATTACAGGGTTATAGTGTATCCTACCTTAGGAAATAATTATAGATCATTTACGGGGTACACAGCGTGACCCTAAATTTTACTATGCATGCCTATGCGAAATAGAGTGTTCTGAGAAGCTTAAAATGAAGAAATAAGCGTTCTAAAATGCTTTAAAAATTCAAAAGACATTTTTCAATGTTAACTAACGGCACGGTATCGGACCTTAATATTGACTTATAATTTTTAAATTGGACCACGTATTATATTACAGGGTAATAGTGTACCCTACCACAGGAAATAAATATAGGTCTATAAGGGGGTACACTATGTATATTTTAAATAGTGCATTAAAACAAGGAAATACAAAGACACTTTTCTATGTTAACTAACGGCACGGTATCGGACCTTAATATTGACCTATAATTTTTCAATTGGACCACGTATTATATTACAGGGAAATAGTGTACCCTACCACAGGAAATAATTATAGGTCAATTAGGGGGTACACAGCGTGACCCTAAAGTTTACTATGTATGCCTATGCGAAATAAAGTGTTCTGAGAAGCTTAAAATGAGGAAATAAGCGTTCTAAAATGCTTTAAAAATTCAAAGACACTTTTCTATGTTAACGAACGGCACGGTATCGGACCTTAATATTGACCTATAATTTTTAAATTGGACCACGTATTATATTACAGGGTAATAGTGTACCCTACCACAGGAAATAATTGTAGGTCAATTAGGGGGTACACAGCGTGACCCTAAAGTTTACTATGTATGCCTATGCGAAATAGAGTGTTCTGAGAAGCTTAAAATGAAGAAATATGCGTTCTAAAATGCTTTAAAAATTCAAAGACATCTTTCAATGGTTAACTAACGCAAGGCGCAATATCAGACCTTAATATTGACCCATATTATTTAAATTGGACCAGGTATTATATTACAGGGTAATAGTGTACCCTACCACAGGAAATAATTATAGGTCAATTAGGGGGTACACTTTGTATATTTTAAATAGTGCATTAAAACAAGGAAATTCGAAAACACTTTTCTATGTTAACTAACGGCACGGTAAAAATTTTAAATTGACCACTATTATATTACAGGGTTATAGTGTACCCTAAAACATAGTGTATCCTACCTTAGGAAATAATTATAAATCATTTACGGGGTACACAGCGTGACCCTAAATTTTACTATGCATGCCTATGCGAAATAGAGTGTTCTGAGAAGCTTAAAATGAAGAAATAAGCGTTCTAAAATGCTTTAAAAATTCAAAGACATTTTTCAATGTTAACTAACGGCACGGTATCGGACCTTAATATTGACTTATAATTTTTAAATTGGACCACGTATTATATTACAGGGTAATAGTGTACCCTACCACAGGAAATAAATATAGGTCAATTAGGGGGTACACAGCGTGACCCTAAATTTTACTATGTATGCCTATGCGAAATAAAGTGTTCTGAGAAGCTTAAAACTAAGAAATAAGCGTTCTAAAATGCTTTAAAAATTCAAAGACATCTTTCAATGGTTAACTAAAGCAAGGCGTAATATCAGACCTTAATATTGACCCATATTATTTAAATTGGACCAGGTATTATATTACAGGGTAATAGTGTACCCTACCAAAGGAAATAATTATAGGATAATTAGGGGGTACACTATGTATATTTTAAATAGTGCATTAAAACAAGGAAATACGAAGACACTTTTCTATGTTAACTAACGGCACGGTATCGGACCTTAATATTGACCTATAATTTTTAAACTGGACCACGTATTATATTACAGGGTAATAGTGTACCCTACCACAGGAAATAATTATAGGTCAATTAGGGGGTACACAGCGTGACCCTAAAGTTTACTATGTATGCCTATGCGAAATAGAGTGTCTGAGAAGCTTAAAATGAAGAAATAAGCTTTCTAAAATGCTTTAAAAATTCAAAGACATCTTTCAATGGTTAACTAACGCAAGGCGCAATATCAGACCTTAATATTGACCCATAATATTTAAATTGGACCAGGTATTATATTACAGGGTAATAGTGTACCCTACCACAGGAAATAATTATAGGTCAATTAGGGGGTACACTATGTATATTTTAAATAGTGCATTAAAACAAGGAAATTCGAAGACACTTTTCTATGTTAACTAACGGCACGGTATCGGACCTTAATATTGACCTATAATTTTTAAATTGGACCACGTATTATATTACAGGGTTATAGTGTACCCTACCACAGGAAATAATTATAGGTCATTTAGGGGGTACACAGCGTGACCCTAAATTTTACTATGTATGCCTATGCGAAATAAAGTGTTCTGAGAAGCTTAAAATGAGGAAATAAGCGTTCTAATATGCTTTAAAAATTCAAAGACACTTTTCTATGTTAACTAACGGCACGGTATCGGACCTTAATATTGACCTATAATTTTTAAATTGGACCACGTATTATATTATAGGGTACTAGTGTACCCTACCACAGGAAATAATTATAGGTCAATTAGGGGGTACACAGCGTGACCCTAAAGTTTACTATGTATGCCTATGCGAAATAGAGTGTTCTGAGAAGCTTAAAATGAAGAAATAAGAGTTCTAAAATGCTTTAAAAATTCAAAGACATCTTTCAATGGTTAACTAACGCTAGGCGCAATATCAGACCTTAATATTGACCCATAATATTTAAATTGGACCAGGTATTATATTACAGGGTAATAGTGTACCCTACCACAGGAAATAATTATAGGTCAATTAGGGGGTACACTATGTATATTTTAAATAGTGCATTAAAACAAGGAAATTCGAAGACACTTTTCTATGTTAACTAACGGCACGGTATCGGACCTTAATATTGACCTATAATTTTTAAATTGGACCACGTATTATATTACAGGGTAATAGTGTATCCTACCACAGGAAATAATTATAGGTCATTTAGGGGGTACACAGCGTGACCCTAAATTTTACTATGTATGCCTATGCGAAATAGAGTGTTCTGAGAAGCTTGAAATTAAGAAATAAGCGTTCTAAAATGCTTTAAAAATTCAAAGACATCTTTCAATGGTTAACTAACGCAAGGCGCAATATCAGACCTTAATATTGACCCATATTATTTAAATTGGACCAGGTATTATATTACAGGGTAATAGTGTACCCTACCACAGGAAATAATTATAGGTCAATTAGGGGGTACACTATGTATATTTTAAATAGTGCATTAAAACAAGGAAATTCGAACACACTTTTCTATGTTAACTAACGGCACGGTATCGGAACTTAATATTGACCTATAATTTTTAAATTGGACCACGTATTATATTACAGGGTTATAGTGTACCCTACCACAGGAAATAATTATAGGTCAATTAGGGGGTACACAGCGTGACCCTAAATTTTACTGAGTATGCCTATGCGAAATAAAGTGTTCTGAGAAGCTTAAAACTAAGAAATAAGCGTTCTAAAATGCTTTAAAAATTCAAAGACATCTTTCAATGGTTAACTAAAGCAAGGCGTAATATCAGACCTTAATATTGACCCATATTATTTAAATTGGACCAGGTATTATATTACAGGGTAATAGTGTACCCTACCAAAGGAAATAATTATAGGATAATTAGGGGGTACACTATGTATATTTTAAATAGTGCATTAAAACAAGGAAATACGAAGACACTTTTCTATGTTAACTAACGGCACGGTATCGGACCTTAATATTGACCTATAATTTTTAAATTGGACCACGTATTATATTACAGGGTAATAGTGTACCCTACCACAGGAAATAATTATAGGTCAATTAGGGGGTACACAGCGTGACCCTAAAGTTTACTATGTATGCCTATGCGAAATAGAGTGTTCTGAGAAGCTTAAAATGAAGAAATAAGCGTTCTAAAATGCTTTAAAAATTCAAAGACATCTTTCAATGGTTAACTAACGCAAGGCGCGATATCAGACCTTAATATGGAACCATAATATTTAAATTGGACCAGGTATTATATTATAGAGTAATAGTGTACCCTACAACAGGAAATAATTATAGGTCAATTAGGGGGTACACTATGTATATTTTAAATAGTGCATTAAAACAAGGAAATTCGAAGACTCTTTTCTATGTTAACTAACGGCACGGTATCGGACTTAATATTGAACTATAATTTTTAAATTGGACCACGTATTATATTACAGGGTAATAGTGTACCCTACCTCAGGAAATAATTATAGGTCATTTAGGGGGTACACAGCGTGACCCTAAATTTTACTATGTATGACTATGCGAAATAGAGTGTTCTGAGAAGCTTAAAATGAAGAAATAAGCTTTCTAAAATGCTTTAAAAATTCAAAGACATCTTTCAATGGTTAACTAACGCAAGGCGCAATATCAGACCTTAATATTGACCCATAATATTTAAATTGGACCAGGTATTATATTACAGGGTAATAGTGTACCCTACCACAGGAAATAATTATAGGTCAATTAGGGGGTACACTATGTATATTTTAAATAGTGCATTAAAACAAGGAAATTCGAAGACACTTTTCTATGTTAACTAACGGCACGGTATCGGAACTTAATATTGACCTATAATTTTTAAATTGGACCACGTATTATATTACAGGGCTATAGTGTACCCTACCACAGGAAATAATTATAGGTCAATTAGGGGGTACACAGCGTGACCCTAAATTTTACTATGTATGCCTATGCGAAATAAAGTGTTCTGAGAAGCTTAAAACTAAGAAATAAGCGTTCTAAAATGCTTTAAAAATTCAAAGACATCTTTCAATGGTTAACTAAAGCAAGGCGTAATATCAGACCTTAATATTGACCCATATTATTTAAATTGGACCAGGTATTATATTACAGGGTAATAGTGTACCCTACCAAAGGAAATAATTATAGGATAATTAGGGGGTACACTATGTATATTTTAAATAGTGCATTAAAACAAGGAAATACGAAGACACTTTTCTATGTTAACTAACGGCACGGTATCGGACCTTAATATTGACCTATAATTTTTAAATTGGACCACGTATTATATTACAGGGTAATAGTGTACCCTACCACAGGAAATAATTATAGGTCAATTAGGGGGTACACAGCGTGACCCTAAAGTTTACTATGTATGCCTATGCGAAATAGAGTGTTCTGAGAAGCTTAAAATGAAGAAATAAGCGTTCTAAAATGCTTTAAAAATTCAAAGACATCTTTCAATGGTTAACTAACGCAAGGCGCGATATCAGACCTTAATATGGAACCATAATATTTAAATTGGACCAGGTATTATATTATAGAGTAATAGTGTACCCTACAACAGGAAATAATTATAGGTCAATTAGGGGGTACACTATGTATATTTTAAATAGTGCATTAAAACAAGGAAATTCGAAGACTCTTTTCTATGTTAACTAACGGCACGGTATCGGACTTAATATTGACCTATAATTTTTAAATTGGACCACGTATTATATTACAGGGTGATAGTGTACCCTAACTCAGGAAATAATTATAGGTCATTTAGGGGGTACACAGCGTGACCCTAAATTTTTCTATGTATGACTATGCGAAATAGAGTGTTCTGAGAAGCTTAAAATGAAGAAATAAGCTTTCTAAAATGCTTTAAAAATTCAAAGACATCTTTCAATGGTTAACTAACGCAAGGCGCAATATCAGACCTTAATATTGACCCATAATATTTAAATTGGACCAGGTATTATATTACAGGGTAATAGTGTACCCTACCACAGGAAATAATTATAGGTCAATTAGGGGGTATACAGCGTGACCCTAAATTTTACTATGCATGCCTATGCGAAATAGAGTGTTCTGAGAAGCTTAAAATGAGGAAATAAGCGTTCTAAAATGCTTTAAAAATTCAAAGACACTTTTCTATGTTAACTAACGGCACGGTATCGGACCTTAATATTGACCTATAATTTTCAAATTGGACCACGTATTATATTACAGGGTTATAGTGTATCCTACCTTAGGAAATAATTATAGATCATTAAGGGGGTACACAGCGTGACCCTAAATTTTACTATGCATGCCTATGCGAAATAGAGTGTTCTGAGAAGCTTAAAATGAAGAAATAAGCGTTCTAAAATGCTTTAAAAATTCAAAGACATTTTTCAATGTTAACTAACGGCACGGTATCGGACCTTAATATTGACTTATAATTTTTAAATTGGACCACGTATTATATTACAGGGTAATAGTGTACCCTACCACAGGAAATAAATATAGGTCTATAAGGGGGTACACTATGTATATTTTAAATAGTGCATTAAAACAAGGAAATACAAAGACACTTTTCTATGTTAACTAACGGCACGGTATCGGACCTTAATATTGACCTATAATTTTTCAATTGGACCACGTATTATATTACAGGGAAATAGTGTACCCGACCACAGGAAATAATTATAGGTCAATTATCGGGTACACAGCGTGACCCTAAAGTTTACTATGTATGCCTATGCGAAATAAAGTGTTCTGAGAAGCTTAAAATGAGGAAATAAGCGTTCTAAAATGCTTTAAAAATTCAAAGACACTTTTCTATGTTAACTAACGGCACGGTATCGGACCTTAATATTGACCTATAATTTTTAAATTGGATCACGTATTATATTACAGGGTAATAGTGTACCCAACCACAGGAAATAATTGTAGGTCAATTAGGGGGTACACAGCGTGACCCTAAAGTTTACTATGTATGCCTATGCGAAATAGAGTGTTCTGAGAAGCTTAAAATGAAGAAATATGCGTTCTAAAATGCTTTAAAAATTCAAAGACATTTTTCAATGGTTAACTAACGCAAGGCGCAATATCAGATCTTAATATTGACCCATATTATTTAAATTGGACCAGGTATTATATTACAGGGTAATACTGTACCCTAACACAGGAAATAATTATAGGTCAATTAGGGGGTACACTATGTATTATTTAAATAGTGCATTAAAACAAGGAAATACGAAGACACTTTTCTATGTTAACTAACGGCACGGTATCGGACCTTAATATTGACCTATATTTTTTAAATTGGACCACGTATTATATTACAGGGTAATAGTGTATCCTACCACAGGAAATAATTATAGGTCATTTAGGGGGTACACAGCGTGACCCTAAATTTTACTATGTATGCCTATGCGAAATAAAGTGTTCTGAGAGGCTTAAAATTAAGAAATAAGCGTTCTAAAATGCTTTAAAAATTCAAAGACATCTTTCAATGGTTAACTAACGCAAGGCGCAATAAAAGACCTTAATATTAACCCATAATATTTAAATTGGACCAGGTATTATATTACAGGGTAATAGTGTACCCTACCACAGGAAATAATTATAGGTCAATTAGGGGGTACACTATGTATATTTTAAATAGTACATTAAAACAAGGAAATTCGAAGACTCTTTTCTATGTTAACTAACGGCACGGTATCGGAGCTTAATATTGACCTATAATTTTTAAATTGGACCGCGTATTATATTACAGGGTAATAGTGTATCCTACCACAGGAAATAATTATAGGTCATTTAGGGGGTACACAGCGTGACCCTAAATTTTACTATGTATGCCTATGCGAAATAGAGTGTTCAGAGAAGCTTGAAATTAAGAAATAAGCGTTCTAAAATGCTTTAAAAATTCAAAGACATCTTTCAATGGTTAACTAACGCAAGGCGCAATATCAGACCTTAATATTGACCCATATTATTTAAATTGGACCAGGTATTATATTACAGGGTAATAGTGTACCCTACCACAGGAAATAATTATAGGTCAATTAGGGGGTACACTATGTATATTTTAATTAGTGCATTAAAACAAGGAAATTCGAAGACACTTTTCTATGTTAACTAACGGCACGGTATCGGACCTTAATATTGACCTATAATTTTTAAATTGGACCACGTATTATATTACAGGGTTATAGTGTACCCTACCACAGGAAATAATTATAGGTCAATTAAGGGGTACACAGCGTGGCCCTAAATTTTACTATGTATGCCTATGCGAAATAAAGTGTTCTGAGAAGCTTAAAATGAAGAAATATGCGTTCTAAAATGCTTTAAAAATTCAAAGACATCTTTCAATGGTTAACTAACGCAAGGCGCAATATCAGACCTTAATATTGACCCATATTATTTAAAGTGGACCAGGTATTATATTACAGGGTAATAGTGTACCCTACCACAGGAAATAATTATAGGTCAATTAGGGGGTACACTATGTATATTTTAAATAGTACATTAAAACAAGGAAATTCGAAGACTCTTTTCTATGTTAACTAACGGCACGGTATCGGAGCTTAATATTGACCTATAATTTTTAAATTGGACCGCGTATTATATTACAGGGTAATAGTGTATCCTACCACAGGAAATAATTATAGGTCATTTAGGGGGTACACAGCGTGACCCTAAATTTTACTATGTATGCCTATGCGAAATAGAGTGTTCAGAGAAGCTTGAAATTAAGAAATAAGCGTTCTAAAATGCTTTAAAAATTCAAAGACATCTTTCAATGGTTAACTAACGCAAGGCGCAATATCAGACCTTAATATTGACCCATATTATTCAAATTGGACCAGGTATTATATTACAGGGTAATAGTGTACCCTACCTCAGGAAATAATTATATGTCAATTAGGGGGTACACTATGTATATTTTAATTAGTGCATTAAAACAAGGAAATTCGAAGACACTTTTCTATGTTAACTAACGGCACGGTATCGGACCTTAATATTAACCTATAATTTTTAAATTGGACCACGTATTATATTACAGGGTAATAGTGTACCCTATTACAGGAAATAATTATAGGTCAATTAGGGGGTACACAGCGTGACCCTAAAGTTAACTATGTATGCCTATGCGAAATAGAGTGTTCTGAGAAGCTTAAAATGAAGAAATAAGCGTTCTAAAATGCTTTAAAAATTCAAAGACATCTTTCAATGGTTAACTAACGCAAGGCGCAATATCAGACCTTAATATTAACCCATAATATTTAAATTGGACCAGGTATTATATTACAGGGTAATAGTGTACCCTACCACAGGAAATAATTATAAGTCAATTAGGGGGTACACTATGTATATTTTAAATAGTACATTAAAACAAGGAAATTCGAAGACTCTTTTCTATGTTAACTAACGGCACGGTATCGGAGCTTAATATTGACCTATAATTTTTAAATTGGACCGCGTATTATATTACAGGGTAATAGTGTATCCTACCACAGGAAATAATTATAGGTCATTTAGGGGGTACACAGCGTGACCCTAAATTTTACTATGTATGCCTATGCGAAATAGAGTGTTCAGAGAAGCTTGAAATTAAGAAATAAGCGTTCTAAAATGCTTTAAAAATTCAAAGACATCTTTCAATGGTTAACTAACGCAAGGCGCAATATCAGACCTTAATATTGACCCATATTATTTAAATTGGACCAGGTATTATATTACAGGGTAATAGTGTACCCTACCACAGGAAATAATTATAGGTCAATTAGGGGGTACACTATGTATATTTTAATTAGTGCATTAAAACAAGGAAATTCGAAGACACTTTTCTATGTTAACTAACGGCACGGTATCGGACCTTAATATTGACCTATAATTTTTCAATTGGACCACGTATTATATTACAGGGAAATAGTGTACCCGACCACAGGAAATAATTATAGGTCAATTATCGGGTACACAGCGTGACCCTAAAGTTTACTATGTATGCCTATGCGAAATAAAGTGTTCTGAGAAGCTTAAAATGAGGAAATAAGCGTTCTAAAATGCTTTAAAAATTCAAAGACACTTTTCTATGTTAACTAACGGCACGGTATCGGACCTTAATATTGACCTATAATTTTTAAATTGGATCACGTATTATATTACAGGGTAATAGTGTACCCAACCACAGGAAATAATTGTAGGTCAATTAGGGGGTACACAGCGTGACCCTAAAGTTTACTATGTATGCCTATGCGAAATAGAGTGTTCTGAGAAGCTTAAAATGAAGAAATATGCGTTCTAAAATGCTTTAAAAATTCAAAGACATCTTTCAATGGTTAACTAACGCAAGGCGCAATATCAGACCTTAATATTGACCCATATTATTTAAATTGGACCAGGTATTATATTACAGGGTAATAGTGTACCCTACCACAGGAAATAATTATAGGTCAATTAGGGGGTACACTATGTATTATTTAAATAGTGCATTAAAACAAGGAAATACGAAGACACTTTTCTATGTTAACTAACGGCACGGTATCGGACCTTAATATTGACCTATAATTTTTAAATTGGACCACGTATTATATTACAGGGTAATAGTGTATCCTACCACAGGAAATAATTATAGGTCATTTAGGGGGTACACAGCGTGACCCTAAATTTTACTATGTATGCCTATGCGAAATAGAGTGTGTCTGAGAAGCTTGAAATTAAGAAATAAGCGTTCTAAAATGCTTTAAAAATTCAAAGACATTTTTCAATGGTTAACTAACGCAAGGCGCAATATCAGATCTTAATATTGACCCATATTATTTAAATTGGACCAGGTATTATATTACAGGGTAATACTGTACCCTAACACAGGAAATAATTATAGGTCAATTAGGGGGTACACTATGTATTATTTAAATAGTGCATTAAAACAAGGAAATACGAAGACACTTTTCTATGTTAACTAACGGCACGGTATCGGACCTTAATATTGACCTATATTTTTTAAATTGGACCACGTATTATATTACAGGGTAATAGTGTATCCTACCACAGGAAATAATTATAGGTCATTTAGGGGGTACACAGCGTGACCCTAAATTTTACTATGTATGCCTATGCGAAATAAAGTGTTCTGAGAGGCTTAAAATTAAGAAATAAGCGTTCTAAAATGCTTTAAAAATTCAAAGACATCTTTCAATGGTTAACTAACGCAAGGCGCAATATCAGACCTTAATATTAACCCATAATATTTAAATTGGACCAGGTATTATATTACAGGGTAATAGTGTACCCTACCACAGGAAATAATTATAGGTCAATTAGGGGGTACACTATGTATATTTTAAATAGTACATTAAAACAAGGAAATTCGAAGACTCTTTTCTATGTTAACTAACGGCACGGTATCGGAGCTTAATATTGACCTATAATTTTTAAATTGGACCGCGTATTATATTACAGGGTAATAGTGTATCCTACCACAGGAAATAATTATAGGTCATTTAGGGGGTACACAGCGTGACCCTAAATTTTACTATGTATGCCTATGCGAAATAGAGTGTTCAGAGAAGCTTGAAATTAAGAAATAAGCGTTCTAAAATGCTTTAAAAATTCAAAGACATCTTTCAATGGTTAACTAACGCAAGGCGCAATATCAGACCTTAATATTGACCCATATTATTTAAATTGGACCAGGTATTATATTACAGGGTAATAGTGTACCCTACCACAGGAAATAATTATAGGTCAATTAGGGGGTACACTATGTATATTTTAATTAGTGCATTAAAACAAGGAAATTCGAAGACACTTTTCTATGTTAACTAACGGCACGGTATCGGACCTTAATATTGACCTATAATTTTTAAATTGGACCACGTATTATATTACAGGGTTATAGTGTACCCTACCACAGGAAATAATTATAGGTCAATTAGGGGGTACACAGCGTGGCCCTAAATTTTACTATGTATGCCTATGCGAAATAAAGTGTTCTGAGAAGCTTAAAATGAAGAAATATGCGTTCTAAAATGCTTTAAAAATTCAAAGACATCTTTCAATGGTTAACTAACGCAAGGCGCAATATCAGACCTTAATATTGACCCATATTATTTAAAGTGGACCAGGTATTATATTACAGGGTAATAGTGTACCCTACCACAGGAAATAATTATAGGTCAATTAGGGGGTACACTATGTATTATTTAAATAGTGCATTAAAACAAGGAAATACGAAGACACTTTTCTATGTTAACTAACGGCACGGTATCGGACCTTAATATTGACCTATAATTTTTAAATTGGACCACGTATTATATTACAGGGTAATAGTGTATCCTACCACAGGAAATAATTATAGGTCATTTAGGGGGTACACAGCGTGACCCTAAATTTTACTATGTATGCCTATGCGAAATAAAGTGTTCTGAGAAGCTTAAAATTAAGAAATAAGCGTTCTAAAATGCTTTAAAAATTCAAAGACATCTTTCAATGGTTAACTAACGCAAGGCGCAATATCAGACCTTAATATTAACCCATAATATTTAAATTGGACCAGGTATTATATTACAGGGTAATAGTGTACCCTACCACAGGAAATAATTATAAGTCAATTAGGGGGTACACTATGTATATTTTAAATAGTACATTAAAACAAGGAAATTCGAAGACTCTTTTCTATGTTAACTAACGGCACGGTATCGGAGCTTAATATTGACCTATAATTTTTAAATTGGACCGCGTATTATATTACAGGGTAATAGTGTATCCTACCACAGGAAATAATTATAGGTCATTTAGGGGGTACACAGCGTGACCCTAAATTTTACTATGTATGCCTATGCGAAATAGAGTGTTCAGAGAAGCTTGAAATTAAGAAATAAGCGTTCTAAAATGCTTTAAAAATTCAAAGACATCTTTCAATGGTTAACTAACGCAAGGCGCAATATCAGACCTTAATATTGACCCATATTATTCAAATTGGACCAGGTATTATATTACAGGGTAATAGTGTACCCTACCTCAGGAAATAATTATAGGTCAATTAGGGGGTACACTATGTATATTTTAATTAGTGCATTAAAACAAGGAAATTCGAAGACACTTTTCTATGTTAACTAACGGCTCGGTATCGGACCTTAATATTGACCTATAATTTTTAAATTGGACCACGTATTATATTACAGGGTAATAGTGTACCCTATTACAGGAAATAATTATAGGTCAATTAGGGGGTACACAGCGTGACCCTAAAGTTAACTATGTATGCCTATGCGAAATAGAGTGTTCTGAGAAGCTTAAAATGAAGAAATAAGCGTTCTAAAATGCTTTAAAAATTCAAAGACATCTTTCAATGGTTAACTAACGCAAGGCGCAATATCAGACCTTAATATTAACCCATAATATTTAAATTGGACCAGGTATTATATTACAGGGTAATAGTGTACCCTACCACAGGAAATAATTATAAGTCAATTAGGGGGTACACTATGTATATTTTAAATAGTACATTAAAAAAGGAAATTCGAAGACTCTTTTCTATGTTAACTAACGGCACGGTATCGGAGCTTAATATTGACCTATAATTTTTAAATTGGACCGCGTATTATATTACAGGGTAATAGTGTATCCTACCACAGGAAATAATTATAGGTCATTTAGGGGGTACACAGCGTGACCCTAAATTTTACTATGTATGCCTATGCGAAATAGAGTGTTCAGAGAAGCTTGAAATTAAGAAATAAGCGTTCTAAAATGCTTTAAAAATTCAAAGACATCTTTCAATGGTTAACTAACGCAAGGCGCAATATCAGACCTTAATATTGACCCATATTATTTAAATTGGACCAGGTATTATATTACAGGGTAATAGTGTACCCTACCACAGGAAATAATTATAGGTCAATTAGGGGGTACACTATGTATATTTTAATTAGTGCATTAAAACAAGGAAATTCGAAGACACTTTTCTATGTTAACTAACGGCACGGTATCGGACCTTAATATTGACCTATAATTTTTAAATTGGACCACGTATTATATTACAGGGTTATAGTGTACCCTACCACTGGAAATAATTATAGGTCAATTAGGGGGTACACAGCGTGACCCTAAATTTTACTATGTATGCCTATGCGAAATAAAGTGTTCTGAGAAGCTTAAAATTAAGGAATAAGCGTTCTAAAATGCTTTAAAAATTCAAAGACATCTTTCAATGGTTAACTAAAGCAAGGCGCAATATCAGACCTTAATATTGACCCATATTATTTAAATTGGACCAGGTATTATAATACAGGGTAATAGTGTACCCTACCAAAGGAAATAATTATAGGATAATTAGGGGGTACACTATGCATATTTTAAATAGTGCATTAAAACAAGGAAATACGAAGACACTTTTCTATGTTAACTAACGGCACGGTATCGGACCTTAATATTGACCTATAATTTTTAAATTGGACAACGTATTATATTACAGGGTAATAGTGTACCCTATTACAGGAAATAATTATAGGTCAATTAGGGGGTACACAGCGTGACCCTAAAGTTAACTATGTATGCCTATGCGAAATAGAGTGTTCTGAGAAGCTTAAAATGAAGAAATAAGCGTTCTAAAATGCTTTAAAAATTCAAAGACATCTTTCAATGGTTAACTAACGCAAGTCGCGATATCAGACCTTAATATGGAACCATAATATTTAAATTGGACCAGGTATTATATTATAGGGTAATAGTGTACCCTACAACAGGAAATAATTATAGGTCAATTAGGGGGTACACTATGTATATTTTAAATAGTGCATTAAAACAAGGAAACTCGAAGACTCTTTTCTATGTTAACTAACGGCACGGTATCAGAGCTTAATATCGACCTATAATTTTTAAATTGGACCACGTATTATATTACAGGGTAATAGTGTACCCTACCTCAGGAAATAATTATAGGTCATTTAGGGGGTACACAGCGTGACCCTAAATTTTACTATGTATGCCTATGCAAAATAGAGTGTTCTGAGAAGCTTAAAATGAAGAAATAAGCTTTCTAAAATGCTTTAAAAATTCAAAGACATCTTTCAATGGTTAACTAACGAAAGGCGCAATATCAGACCTTAATATTGACCCTTAATATTTAAATTGGACCAGGTATTATATTACAGGGTAATAGTGTACCCTACCACAGGAAATAATTATAGGTCAATTAGGGGGTACACAGCGTGACCCTAAATTTTACTATGCATGCCTATGCGAAATAGAGTGTTCTGAGAAGCTTAAAATGAAGAAATAAGCGTTCTAAAATGCTTTAAAAATTCAAAGACATCTTTCAATGGTTAACTAACGCAAGGCGCAATATCAGACCTTAATATTGACCCATAATATTTAAATTGGACCACGTATTATATTACAGGGTTATAGTGTACCCTACCACAGGAAATAATTATAGGTCAATTAGAGGGTACACAGCGTGACCCTAAATTTTACTATGTATGCCTATGCGAAATAAAGTGTTCTGAGAAGCTTAAAATTAAGGAATAAGCGTTCTAAAATGCTTTAAAAATTCAAAGACATCTTTCAATGGTTAACTAAAGCAAGGCGCAATATCAGACCTTAATATTGACCCATATTATTTAAATTGGACCAGGTATTATATTACAGGGTAATAGTGTACCCTACCAAAGGAAATAATTATAGGATAATTAGGGGGTACACTATGTATATTTTAAATAGTGCATTAAAACAAGGAAATACGAAGACACTTTTCTATGTTAACTAACGGCACGGTATCGGACCTTAACATTGACCTATAATTTTTAAATTGGACCACGTATTATATTACAGGGTAATAGTGTACCCTATTACAGGAAATAATTATAGGTCAATTAGGGGGTACACAGCGTGACCCTAAAGTTAACTATGTATGCCTATGCGAAATAGAGTGTTCTGAGAAGCTTAAAATGAAGAAATAAGCGTTCTAAAATGCTTTAAAAATTCAAAGACATCTTTCAATGGTTAACTAACGCAAGGCGCGATATCAGACCTTAATATGGAACCATAATATTTAAATTGGACCAGGTATTATATTATAGGGTAATAGTGTACCCTACAACAGGAAATAATTATAGGTCAATTAGGGGGTACACTATGTATATTTTAAATAGTGCATTAAAACAAGGAAACTCGAAGACTCTTTTCTATGTTAACTAACGGCACGGTATCGGAGCTTAATATCGACCTATAATTTTTAAATTGGACCACGTATTATATTACAGGGTAATAGTGTACCCTACCTCAGGAAATAATTATAGGTCATTTAGGGGGTACACAGCGTGACCCTAAATTTTACTATGTATGCCTATGCAAAATAGAGTGTTCTGAGAAGCTTAAAATGAAGAAATAAGCTTTCTAAAATGCTTTAAAAATTCAAAGACATCTTTCAATGGTTAACTAACGAAAGGCGCAATATCAGACCTTAATATTGACCCTTAATATTTAAATTGGACCAGGTATTATATTACAGGGTAATAGTGTACCCTACCACAGGAAATAATTATAGGTCAATTAGGGGGTACACTATGTATTATTTAAATAGTGCATTAAAACAAGGAAATACGAAGACACTTTTCTATGTTAACTAACGGCACGGTATCGGACCTTAATATTGACCTATATTTTTTAAATTGGACCACGTATTATATTACAGGGTAATAGTGTATCCTACCACAGGAAATAATTATAGGTCATTTAGGGGGTACACAGCGTGACCCTAAATTTTACTATGTATGCCTATGCGAAATAAAGTGTTCTGAGAGGCTTAAAATTAAGAAATAAGCGTTCTAAAATGCTTTAAAAATTCAAAGACATCTTTCAATGGTTAACTAACGCAAGGCGCAATATCAGACCTTAATATTAACCCATAATATTTAAATTGGACCAGGTATTATATTACAGGGTAATAGTGTACCCTACCACAGGAAATAATTATAGGTCAATTAGGGGGTACACTATGTATATTTTAAATAGTACATTAAAACAAGGAAATTCGAAGACTCTTTTCTATGTTAACTAACGGCACGGTATCGGAGCTTAATATTGACCTATAATTTTTAAATTGGACCGCGTATTATATTACAGGGTAATAGTGTATCCTACCACAGGAAATAATTATAGGTCATTTAGGGGGTACACAGCGTGACCCTAAATTTTACTATGTATGCCTATGCGAAATAGAGTGTTCAGAGAAGCTTGAAATTAAGAAATAAGCGTTCTAAAATGCTTTAAAAATTCAAAGACATCTTTCAATGGTTAACTAACGCAAGGCGCAATATCAGACCTTAATATTGACCCATATTATTTAAATTGGACCAGGTATTATATTACAGGGTAATAGTGTACCCTACCACAGGAAATAATTATAGGTCAATTAGGGGGTACACTATGTATATTTTAATTAGTGCATTAAAACAAGGAAATTCGAAGACACTTTTCTATGTTAACTAACGGCACGGTATCGGACCTTAATATTGACCTATAATTTTTAAATTGGACCACGTATTATATTACAGGGTTATAGTGTACCCTACCACAGGAAATAATTATAGGTCAATTAGGGGGTACACAGCGTGGCCCTAAATTTTACTATGTATGCCTATGCGAAATAAAGTGTTCTGAGAAGCTTAAAATGAAGAAATATGCGTTCTAAAATGCTTTAAAAATTCAAAGACATCTTTCAATGGTTAACTAACGCAAGGCGCAATATCAGACCTTAATATTGACCCATATTATTTAAAGTGGACCAGGTATTATATTACAGGGTAATAGTGTACCCTACCACAGGAAATAATTATAGGTCAATTAGGGGGTACACTATGTATTATTTAAATAGTGCATTAAAACAAGGAAATACGAAGACACTTTTCTATGTTAACTAACGGCACGGTATCGGACCTTAATATTGACCTATAATTTTTAAATTGGACCACGTATTATATTACAGGGTAATAGTGTATCCTACCACAGGAAATAATTATAGGTCATTTAGGGGGTACACAGCGTGACCCTAAATTTTACTATGTATGCCTATGCAAAATAGAGTGTTCTGAGAAGCTTAAAATGAAGAAATAAGCTTTCTAAAATGCTTTAAAAATTCAAAGACATCTTTCAATGGTTAACTAACGAAAGGCGCAATATCAGACCTTAATATTGACCCTTAATATTTAAATTGGACCAGGTATTATATTACAGGGTAATAGTGTACCCTACCACAGGAAATAATTATAGGTCAATTAGGGGGTACACAGCGTGACCCTAAATTTTACTATGCATGCCTATGCGAAATAGAGTGTTCTGAGAAGCTTAAAATGAAGAAATAAGCGTTCTAAAATGCTTTAAAAATTCAAAGACATCTTTCAATGGTTAACTAACGCAAGGCGCAATATCAGACCTTAATATTGACCCATAATATTTATATTGGACCACGTATTATATTACAGGGTTATAGTGTACCCTACCACAGGAAATAATTATAGGTCAATTAGAGGGTACACAGCGTGACCCTAAATTTTACTATGTATGCCTATGCGAAATAAAGTGTTCTGAGAAGCTTAAAATTAAGGAATAAGCGTTCTAAAATGCTTTAAAAATTCAAAGACATCTTTCAATGGTTAACTAAAGCAAGGCGCAATATCAGACCTTAATATTGACCCATATTATTTAAATTGGACCAGGTATTATATTACAGGGTAATAGTGTACCCTACCAAAGGAAATAATTATAGGATAAATAGGGGGTACACTATGTATATTTTAAATAGTGCATTAAAACAAGGATATACGAAGACACTTTTCTATGTTAACTAACGGCACGGTATCGGACCTTAACATTGACCTATAATTTTTAAATTGGACCACGTATTATATTACAGGGTAATAGTGTACCCTATTACAGGAAATAATTATAGGTCAATTAGGGGGTACACAGCGTGACCCTAAAGTTAACTATGTATGCCTATGCGAAATAGAGTGTTCTGAGAAGCTTAAAATGAAGAAATAAGCGTTCTAAAATGCTTTAAAAATTCAAAGACATCTTTCAATGGATAACTAACGCAAGGCGCGATATCAGACCTTAATATGGAACCATAATATTTAAATTGGACCAGGTATTATATTATAGGGTAATAGTGTACCCTACAACAGGAAATAATTATAGGTCAATTAGGGGGTACACTATGTATATTTTATATAGTGCATTAAAACAAGGAAACTCGAAGACTCTTTTCTATGTTAACTAACGGCACGGTATCGGAGCTTAATATCGACCTATAATTTTTAAATTGGACCACGTATTATATTACAGGGTAATAGTGTACCCTACCTCAGGAAATAATTATAGGTCATTTAGGGGGTACACAGCGTGACCCTAAATTTTACTATGTATGCCTATGCGAAATAGAGTGTTCTGAGAAGCTTAAAATGAAGAAATAAGCGTTCTAAAATGCTTTAAAAATTCAAAGACATCTTTCAATGGTTAACTAACGCTAGGCGCAATATCAGACCTTAATATTGACCCATAATATTTAAATTGGACCAGGTATTATATTACAGGGTAATAGTGTACCCTACCACAGGAAATAATTATAGGTCAATTAAGGGGTACACTATGTATATTTTAAATAGTGCATTAAAACAAGGAAATTCGAAGACACTTTTCTATGTTAACTAACGGCACGGTATCGGACCTTAATATTGACCTATAATTTTTAAATTGGACCACGTATTATATTACAGGGTAATAGTGTACCCTACCACAGGAAATAATTATAGGTCAATTAGGGGATACACAGTGTGACCCTAAAGTTTACTATGTATGCCTATGCGAAATAAACTGTTCTGAGAAGCTTAAAATGAGGAAATAAGCGTTCTAAAATGCTTTAAAAATTCAAAGACACTTTTCTATGTTAACTAACGGCACGGTATCGGACCTTAATATTGACCTATAATTTTTAAATTGGACCACGTATTATATTACAGGGTTATAGTGTATCCTACCTCAGGAAATAATTATAGGTCATTTAGGGGGTACACAGCGTGACCCTAAATTTTACTATGTATGCCTATGCAAAATAGAGTGTTCTGAGAAGCTTAAAATGAAGAAATAAGCTTTCTAAAATGCTTTAAAAATTCAAAGACATCTTTCAATGGTTAACTAACGAAAGGCGCAATATCAGACCTTAATATTGACCCTTAATATTTAAATTGGACCAGGTATTATATTACAGGGTAATAGTGTACCCTACCACAGGAAATAATTATAGGTCAATTAGGGGGTACACAGCGTGACCCTAAATTTTACTATGCATGCCTATGCGAAATAGAGTGTTCTGAGAAGCTTAAAATGAAGAAATAAGCGTTCTAAAATGCTTTAAAAATTCAAAGACATCTTTCAATGGTTAACTAACGCAAGGCGCAATATCAGACCTTAATATTGACCCATAATATTTAAATTGGACCACGTATTATATTACAGGGTTATAGTGTACCCTACCACAGAAAATAATTATAGGTCAATTAGAGGGTACACAGCGTGACCCTAAATTTTACTATGTATGCCTATGCGAAATAAAGTGTTCTGAGAAGCTTAAAATTAAGGAATAAGCGTTCTAAAATGCTTTAAAAATTCAAAGACATCTTTCAATGGTTAACTAAAGCAAGGCGCAATATCAGACCTTAATATTGACCCATATTATTTAAATTGGACCAGGTATTATATTACAGGGTAATAGTGTACCCTACCAAAGGAAATAATTTTAGGATAATTAGGGGGTACACTATGTATATTTTAAATAGTGCATTAAAACAAGGAAATACGAAGACACTTTTCTATGTTAACTAACGGCACGGTATCGGACCTTAACATTGACCTATAATTTTTAAATTGGACCACGTATTATATTACAGGGTAATAGTGTACCCTATTACAGGAAATAATTATAGGTCAATTAGGGGGTACACAGCGTGACCCTAAAGTTAACTATGTATGCCTATGCGAAATAGAGTGTTCTGAGAAGCTTAAAATGAAAAAATAAGCGTTCTAAAATGCTTTAAAAATTCAAAGACATCTTTCAATGGTTAACTAACGCAAGGCGCGATATCAGACCTTAATATGGAACCATAATATTTAAATTGGACCAGGTATTATATTATAGGGTAATAGTGTACCCTACAACAGGAAATAATTATAGGTCAATTAGGGGGTACACTATGTATATTTTATATAGTGCATTAAAACAAGGAAACTCGAAGACTCTTTTCTATGTTAACTAACGGCACGGTATCGGAGCTTAATATCGACCTATAATTTTTAAATTGGACCACGTATTATATTACAGGGTAATAGTGTACCCTACCTCAGGAAATAATTATAGGTCATTTAGGGGGTACACAGCGTGACCCTAAATTTTACTATGTATGCCTATGCGAAATAGAGTGTTCTGAGAAGCTTAAAATGAAGAAATAAGCGTTCTAAAATGCTTTAAAAATTCAAAGACATCTTTCAATGGTTAACTAACGCTAGGCGCAATATCAGACCTTAATATTGACCCATAATATTTAAATTGGACCAGGTATTATATTACAGGGTAATAGTGTACCCTACCACAGGAAATAATTATAGGTCAATTAGGGGGTACACTATGTATATTTTAAATAGTGCATTAAAACAAGGAAATTCGAAGACACTTTTCTATGTTAACTAACGGCACGGTATCGGACCTTAATATTGACCTATAATTTTTAAATTGGACCACGTATTATATTACAGGGTAATAGTGTACCCTACCACAGGAAATAATTATAGGTCAATTAGGGGATACACAGTGTGACCCTAAAGTTTACTATGTATGCCTATGCGAAATAAACTGTTCTGAGAAGCTTAAAATGAGGAAATAAGCGTTCTAAAATGCTTTAAAAATTCAAAGACACTTTTCTATGTTAACTAACGGCACGGTATCGGACCTTAATATTGACCTATAATTTTTAAATTGGACCACGTATTATATTACAGGGTTATAGTGTATCCTACCTTAGGAAATAATTATAGATCATTAAGGGGGTACACAGCGTGACCCTAAATTTTGCTATGCAAGCCTATGCGAAATAGAGTGTTCTGAGAAGCTTAAAATGAAGAAATAAGCGTTCTAAAATGCTTTAAAAATTCAAAGACATTTTTCAATGTTAACTAACGGCACGGTATCGGACCTTAATATTGACTTATAATTTTTAAATTGGACCACGTATTATATTACAGGGTAATAGTGTACCCTACCACAGGAAATAAATATAGGTCTATAAGGGGGTACACTATGTATATTTTAAATAGTGCATTAAAACAAGGAAATACAAAGACACTTTTCTATGTTAACTAACGGCACGTTATCGGACCTTAATATTGACCTATAATTTTTAAATTGGACCACGTATTATATTACAGGGTTATAGTGTATCCTACCTTAGGAAATAATTATAGATCATTAAGGGGGTACACAGCGTGACCCTAAATTTTGCTATGCATGCCTATGCGAAATAGAGTGTTCTGAGAAGCTTAAAATGAAGAAATAAGCGTTCTAAAATGCTTTAAAAATTCAAAGACATTTTTCAATGTTAACTAACGGCACGGTATCGGACCTTAATATTGACTTATAATTTTTAAATTGGACCACGTATTATATTACAGGGTAATAGTGTACCCTACCACAGGAAATAAATATAGGTCTATAAGGGGGTACACTATGTATATTTTAAATAGTGCATTAAAACAAGGAAATACAAAGACACTTTTCTATGTTAACTAACGGCACGGTATCGGACCTTAATATTGACCTATAATTTTTCAATTGGACCACGTATTATATTACAGGGAAATAGTGTACCCTACCACAGGAAATAATTATAGGTCAATTATCGGGTACACAGCGTGACCCTAAAGTTTACTATGTATGCCTATGCGAAATAAAGTGTTCTGAGAAGCTTAAAATGAGGAAATAAGCGTTCTAAAATGCTTTAAAAATTCAAAGACACTTTTCTATGTTAACTAACGGCACGGTATCGGACCTTAATATTGACCTATAATTTTTAAATTGGATCACGTATTATATTACAGGGTAATAGTGTACCCAACCACAGGAAATAATTGTAGGATAATTAGGGGGTACACAGCGTGACCCTAAAGTTTACTATGTATGCCTATGCGAAATAGAGTGTTCTGAGAAGCTTAAAATGAAGAAATATGCGTTCTAAAATGCTTTAAAAATTCAAAGACATCTTTCAATGGTTAACTAACGCAAGGCGCAATATCAGACTTTAATATTGACCCATATTATTTAAATTGGACCAGGTATTATATTACAGGGTAATAGTGTACCCTACCACAGGAAATAATTATAGGTCAATTAGGGGGTACACTATGTATTATTTAAATAGTGCATTAAAACAAGGAAATACGAAGACACTTTTCTATGTTAACTAACGGCACGGTATCGGACCTTAATATTGACCTATAATTTTTAAATTGGACCACGTATTATATTACAGGGTAATAGTGTATCCTACCACAGGAAATAATTATAGGTCATTTAGGGGGTGCACAGCGTGACCCTAAATTTTACTATGTATGCCTATGCGAAATAGAGTGTTCTGAGAAGCTTGAAATTAAGAAATAAGCGTTCTAAAATGCTTTAAAAATTCAAAGACATCTTTCAATGGTTAACTAACGCAAGGCGCAATATCAGATCTTAATATTGACCCATATTATTTAAATTGGACCAGGTATTATATTACAGGGTAATAGTGTACCCTACCACAGGAAATAATTATAGGTCAATTAGGGGGTACACTATGTATTATTTAAATAGTGCATTAAAACAAGGAAATACGAAGACACTTTTCTATGTTAACTAACGGCACGGTATCGGACCTTAATATTGACCTATATTTTTTAAATTGGACCGCGTATTATATTACAGGGTAATAGTGTATCCTACCACAGGAAATAATTATAGGTCATTTAGGGGGTACACAGCGTGACCCTAAATTTTCTTATGTATGCCTATGCGAAATAGAGTGTTCAGAGAAGCTTGAAATTAAGAAATAAGCGTTCTAAAATGCTTTAAAAATTCAAAGACATCTTTCAATGGTTAACTAACGCAAGGCGCAATATCAGACCTTAATATTGACCCATATTATTTAAATTGGACCAGGTATTATATTACAGGGTAATAGTGTACCCTACCACAGGAAATAATTATAGGTCAATTAGGGGGTACACTATGTATATTTTAATTAGTGCATTAAAACAAGGAAATTTGAAGACACTTTTCTATGTTAACTAATGGCACGGTATCGGACCTTAATATTGACCTATAATTTTTAAATTGGACCACGTATTATATTACAGGGTTATAGTGTACCCTACCACAGGAAATAATTATAGGTCAATTAGGGGGTACACAGCGTGACCCTAAATTTTACTATGTATGCCTATGCGAAATAAAGTGTTCTGAGAAGCTTAAAATTAAGGAATAAGCGTTCTAAAATGCTTTAAAAATTCAAAGACATCTTTCAATGGTTAACTAAAGCAAGGCGCAATATCAGACCTTAATATTGACCCATATTATTTAAATTGGACCAGGTATTATATTACAGGGTAATAGTGTACCCTACCAAAGGAAATAATTATAGGATAATTAGGGGGTACACTATGTATATTTTAAATAGTGCATTAAAACAAGGAAATACGAAGACACTTTTCTATGTTAACTAACGGCACGGTATCGGACCTTAATATTGACCTATATTTTTTAAATTGGACCACGTATTATATTACAGGGTAATAGTGTATCCTACCACAGGAAATAATTATAGGTCATTTAGGGGGTACACAGCGTGACCCTAAATTTTACTATGTATGCCTATGCGAAATAAAGTGTTCTGAGAAGCTTAAGATTAAGAAATAAGCGTTCTAAAATGCTTTAAAAATTCAATGACATCTTTCAATGGTTAACTAACGCAAGGCGCAATATCAGACCTTAATATTGACCCATAATATTTAAATTGGACCAGGTATTATATTACAGGGTAATAGTGTACCCTACCACAGGAAATAATTATAGGTCAATTAGGGGGTACACTATGTATATTTTAAATAGTACATTAAAACAAGGAAATTCGAAGACTCTTTTCTATGTTAACTAACGGCACGGTATCGGAGCTTAATATTGACCTATAATTTTTAAATTGGACCGCGTATTATATTACAGGGTAATAGTGTATCCTACTACAGGAAATAATTATAGGTCATTTAGGGGGTACACAGCGTGACCCTAAATTTTACTATGTATGCCTATGCGAAATAGAGTGTTCAGAGAAGCTTAAAATTAAGGAATAAGCGTTCTAAAATGCTTTAAAAATTCAAAGACATCTTTCAATGGTTAACTAAAGCAAGGCGCAATATCAGACCTTAATATTGACCCATATTATTTAAATTGGACCAGGTATTATATTACAGGGTAATAGTGTACCCTACCACAGGAAATAATTATAGGTCAATTAGGGGGTACACAGCGTGACCCTAAATTTTACTATGCATGCCTATGCGAAATAGAGTGTTCTGAGAAGCTTAAAATGAAGAAATAAGCGTTCTAAAATGCTTTAAAAATTCAAAGACATCTTTCAATGGTTAACTAAAGCAAGGCGCAATATCAGACCTTAATATTGACCCATATTATTTAAATTGGAAAAGGTATTATAATACAGGGTAATAGTGTACCCTACCAAAGGAAATAATTATAGGATAATTAGGGGGTACACTATGTATATTTTAAATAGTGCATTAAAACAAGGAAATACGAGGACACTTTTCTATGTTAACTAACGGCACGGTATCGGACCTTAATATTGACCTATAATTTTTAAATTGGACCATGTATTATATTACAGGGTAATAGTGTACCCTATTACAGGAAATAATTATAGGTCAATTAGGGGGTACACAGCGTGACCCTAAAGTTAACTATGTATGCCTATGCGAAATAGAGTGTTCTGAGAAGCTTAAAATGAAGAAATAAGCGTTCTAAAATGCTTTAAAAATTCAAAGACATCTTTCAATGGTTAACTAACGCAAGGCGCGATATCAGACCTTAATATGGAACCATAATATTTAAATTGGACCAGGTATTATATTATAGGGTAATAGTGTACCCTACAACAGGAAATAATTATAGGTCAATTAGGGGGTACACTATGTATATTTTATATAGTGCATTAAAACAAGGAAACTCGAAGACTCTTTTCTATGTTAACTAACGGCACGGTATCGGAGCTTAATATCGACCTATAATTTTTAAATTGGACCACGTATTATATTACAGGGTAATAGTGTACCCTACCTCAGGAAATAATTATAGGTCATTTAGGGGGTACACAGCGTGACCGTAAATTTTACTATGTATGCCTATGCGAAATAGAGTGTTCTGAGAAGCTTAAAATGAAGAAATAAGCTTTCTAAAATGCTTTAAAAATTCAAAGACATCTTTCAATGGTTAACTAACGAAAGGTGCAATATCAGACCTTAATATTGACCCTTAATATTTAAATTGGACCAGGTATTATATTACAGGGTAATAGTGTACCCTACCACAGGAAATAATTATAGGTCAATTAGGGGGTACACAGCGTGACCCTAAATTTTACTATGCATGCCTATGCGAAATAGAGTTTTCAGAGAAGCTTAAAATGAAGAAATAAGCGTTCTAAAATGCTTTAAAAATTCAAAGACATCTTTCAATGGTTAACTAACGCAAGGCGCATTATCAGACCTTAATATTGACCCATAATATTTAAATTGGACCAGGTATTATATTACAGGGTAATAGTGTACCCTACCACAGGAAATAATTATAGGTCTATTAGGGGGTACACTATGTATATTTTAAATAGTACATTAAAACAAGGAAATTCGAAGACTCTTTTCTATGTTAACTAACGGCACGGTATCGGAGCTTAATATTGACCTATAATTTTTAAATTGGATCACGTATTATATTACAGGGTAATAGTGTATCCTACCACAGGAAATAATTATAGGTCATTTAGGGGGTACACAGCGTGACCCTAAATTTTACTATGTATGCCTATGCGAAATAAAGTGTTCTGAGAAGCTTAAGATTAAGAAATCAGCGTTCTAAAATGCTTTAAAAATTCAAAGACATCTTTCAATGGTTAACTAACGCAAGGCGCAATATCAGACCTTAATATTGACCCATAATATTTAAATTGGACCAGGTATTATATTACAGGGTAATAGTGTACCCTACCACAGGAAATAATTATAGGTCAATTAGGGGGTACACTATGTATATTTTAAATAGTACATTAAAACAAGGAAATTCGAAGACTCTTTTCTATGTTAACTAACGGCACGGTATCGGAGCTTAATATTGACCTATAATTTTTAAATTGGACCGCGTATTATATTACAGGGTAATAGTGTATCCTACCACAGGAAATAATTATAGGTCATTTAGGGGGTACACAGCGTGACCCTAAATTTTACTATGTATGCCTATGCGAAATAGAGTGTTCAGAGAAGCTTAAAATTAAGGAATAAGCGTTCTAAAATGCTTTAAAAATTCAAAGACATCTTTCAATGGTTAACTAAAGCAAGGCGCAATATCAGACCTTAATATTGACCCATATTATTTAAATTGGACCAGGTATTATATTACAGGGTAATAGTGTACCCTACCAAAGGAAATAATTATAGGATAATTAGGGGGTACACTATGTATATTTTAATTAGTGCATTAAAACAAGGAAATTCGAAGACACTTTTCTATGTTAACTAACGGCACGGTATCGGACCTTAATATTGACCTATAATTTTTAAATTGGACCACGTATTATATTACAGGGTAATAGTGTACCCTATTACAGGAAATAATTATAGGCCAATTAGGGGGTACACAGCGTGACCCTAAAGTTAACTATGTATGCCTATGCGAAATAGAGTGTTCTGAGAAGCTTAAAATGAAGAAATAAGCGTTCTAAAATGCTTTAAAAATTCAAAGACATCTTTCAATGGTTAACTAACGCAAGTCGCGATATCAGACCTTAATATGGAACCATAATATTTAAATTGGACCAGGTATTATATTATAGGGTAATAGTGTACCCTACAACAGGAAATAATTATAGGTCAATTAGGGGGTACACTATGTATATTTTAAATAGTGCATTAAAACAAGGAAACTCGAAGACTCTTTTCTATGTTAACTAACGGCACGGTATCGGAGCTTAATATCGACCTATAATTTTTAAATTGGACCACGTATTATATTACAGGGTAATAGTGTACCCTACCTCAGGAAATAATTATAGGTCATTTAGGGGGTACACAGCGTGACCCTAAATTTTACTATGTATGCCTATGCGAAATAGAGTGTTCTGAGAAGCTTAAAATGAAGAAATAAGCTTTCTAAAATGCTTTAAAAATTCAAAGACATCTTTCAATGGTTAACTAACGAAAGGCGCAATATCAGACCTTAATATTGACCCTTAATATTTAAATTGGACCAGGTATTATATTACAGGGTAATAGTGTACCCTACCACAGGAAATAATTATAGGTCAATTAGGGGGTACACAGCGTGACCCTAAATTTTACTATGCATGCCTATGCGAAATAGAGTGTTCTGAGAAGCTTAAAATGAAGAAATAAGCGTTCTAAAATGCTTTAAAAATTCAAAGACATCTTTCAATGGTTAACTAACGCAAGGCGCAATATCAGACCTTAATATTGACCCATAATATTTAAATTGGACCACGTATTATATTACAGGGTTATAGTGTACCCTACCACAGGAAATAATTATAGGTCAATTAGAGGGTACACAGCGTGACCCTAAATTTTACTATGTATGCCTATGCGAAATAAAGTGTTCTGAGAAGCTTAAAATTAAGGAATAAGCGTTCTAAAATGCTTTAAAAATTCAAAGACATCTTTCAATGGTTAACTAAAGCAAGGCGCAATATCAGACCTTAATATTGACCCATAATATTTAAATTGGAAAAGGTATTATAATACAGGGTAATAGTGTACCCTACCAAAGGAAATAATTATAGGATAATTAGGGGGTACACTATGTATATTTTAAATAGTGCATTAAAACAAGGAAATACGAAGACACTTTTCTATGTTAACTAACGGCACGGTATCGGACCTTAATATTGACCTATAATTTTTAAATTGGACCATGTATTATATTACAGGGTAATAGTGTACCCTATTACAGGAAATAATTATAGGTCAAATTAGGGGGTACACAGCGTGACCCTAAAGTTAACTATGTATGCCTATGCGAAATAGAGTGTTCTGAGAAGCTTAAAATGAAGAAATAAGCGTTCTAAAATGCTTTAAAAATTCAAAGACATCTTTCAATGGTTAACTAACGCAAGGCGCGATATCAGACCTTAATATGGAACCATAATATTTAAATTGGACCAGGTATTATATTATAGGGTAATAGTGTACCCTACAACAGGAAATAATTATAGGTCAATTAGGGGGTACACTATGTATATTTTATATAGTGCATTAAAACAAGGAAACTCGAAGACTCTTTTCTATGTTAACTAACGGCACGGTATCGGAGCTTAATATCGACCTATAATTTTTAAATTGGACCACGTATTATATTACAGGGTAATAGTGTACCCTACCTCAGGAAATAATTATAGGTCATTTAGGGGGTACACAGCGTGACCGTAAATTTTACTATGTATGCCTATGCGAAATAGAGTGTTCTGAGAAGCTTAAAATGAAGAAATAAGCTTTCTAAAATGCTTTAAAAATTCAAAGACATCTTTCAATGGTTAACTAACGAAAGGCGCAATATCAGACCTTAATATTGACCCTTAATATTTAAATTGGACCAGGTATTATATTACAGGGTAATAGTGTACCCTACCACAGGAAATAATTATAGGTCAATTAGGGGGTACACAGCGTGACCCTAAATTTTACTATGCATGCCTATGCGAAATAGAGTTTTCAGAGAAGCTTAAAATGAAGAAATAAGCGTTCTAAAATGCTTTAAAAATTCAAAGACATCTTTCAATGGTTAACTAACGCAAGGCGCATTATCAGACCTTAATATTGACCCATAATATTTAAATTGGACCAGGTATTATATTACAGGGTAATAGTGTACCCTACCACAGGAAATAATTATAGGTCTATTAGGGGGTACACTATGTATATTTTAAATAGTACATTAAAACAAGGAAATTCGAAGACTCTTTTCTATGTTAACTAACGGCACGGTATCGGAGCTTAATATTGACCTATAATTTTTAAATTGGATCACGTATTATATTACAGGGTAATAGTGTACCCAACCACAGGAAATAATTGTAGGTCAATTAGGGGGTACACAGCGTGACCCTAAAGTTTACTATGTATGCCTATGCGAAATAGAGTGTTCTGAGAAGCTTAAAATGAAGAAATATGCGTTCTAAAATGCTTTAAAAATTCAAAGACATCTTTCAATGGTTAACTAACGCAAGGCGCAGTATCAGACCTTAATATTGACCCATATTATTTAAATTGGACCAGGAATTATATTACAGGGTAATAGTGTACCCTACAACAGGAAATAATTATAGGTCAATTAGGGGGTACACTATGTATATTTTAAATAGTGCATTAAAACAAGGAAACTCGAAGACTCTTTTCTATGTTAACTAACGGCACGGTATCGGAGCTTAATATCGACCTATAATTTTTAAATTGGACCACGTATTATATTACAGGGTAATAGTGTACCCTACCTCAGGAAATAATTATAGGTCATTTAGGGGGTACACAGCGTGACCCTAAATTTTACTATGTATGCCTATGCGAAATAGAGTGTTCTGAGAAGCTTAAAATGAAGAAATAAGCTTTCTAAAATGCTTTAAAAATTCAAAGACATCTTTCAATGGTTAACTAACGAAAGGCGCAATATCAGACCTTAATATTGACCCTTAATATTTAAATTGGACCAGGTATTATATTACAGGGTAATAGTGTACCCTACCACAGGAAATAATTATAGGTCAATTAGGGGGTACACAGCGTGACCCTAAATTTTACTATGCATGCCTATGCGAAATAGAGTGTTCTGAGAAGCTTAAAATGAAGAAATAAGCGTTCTAAAATGCTTTAAAAATTCAAAGACATCTTTCAATGGTTAACTAACGCAAGGCGCAATATCAGACCTTAATATTGACCCATAATATTTAAATTGGACCACGTATTATATTACAGGGTTATAGTGTACCCTACCACAGGAAATAATTATAGGTCAATTAGAGGGTACACAGCGTGACCCTAAATTTTACTATGTATGCCTATGCGAAATAAAGTGTTCTGAGAAGCTTAAAATTAAGGAATAAGCGTTCTAAAATGCTTTAAAAATTCAAAGACATCTTTCAATGGTTAACTAAAGCAAGGCGCAATATCAGACCTTAATATTGACCCATATTATTTAAATTGGAAAAGGTATTATAATACAGGGTAATAGTGTACCCTACCAAAGGAAATAATTATAGGATAATTAGGGGGTACACTATGTATATTTTAAATAGTGCATTAAAACAAGGAAATACGAAGACACTTTTCTATGTTAACTAACGGCACGGTATCGGACCTTAATATTGACCTATAATTTTTAAATTGGACCATGTATTATATTACAGGGTAATAGTGTACCCTATTACAGGAAATAATTATAGGTCAATTAGGGGGTACACAGCGTGACCCTAAAGTTAACTATGTATGCCTATGCGAAATAGAGTGTTCTGAGAAGCTTAAAATGAAGAAATAAGCGTTCTAAAATGCTTTAAAAATTCAAAGACATCTTTCAATGGTTAACTAACGCAAGGCGCGATATCAGACCTTAATATGGAACCATAATATTTAAATTGGACCAGGTATTATATTATAGGGTAATAGTGTACCCTACAACAGGAAATAATTATAGGTCAATTAGGGGGTACACTATGTATATTTTATATAGTGCATTAAAACAAGGAAACTCGAAGACTCTTTTCTATGTTAACTAACGGCACGGTATCGGAGCTTAATATCGACCTATAATTTTAAATTGGACCACGTATTATATTACAGGGTAATAGTGTACCCTACCTCAGGAAATAATTATAGGTCATTTAGGGGGTACACAGCGTGACCGTAAATTTTACTATGTATGCCTATGCGAAATAGAGTGTTCTGAGAAGCTTAAAATGAAGAAATAAGCTTTCTAAAATGCTTTAAAATTCAAAGACATCTTTCAATGGTTAACTAACGAAAGGCGCAATATCAGACCTTAATATTGACCCTTAATATTTAAATTGGACCAGGTATTATATTACAGGGTAATAGTGTACCCTACCACAGGAAATAATTATAGGTCAATTAGGGGGTACACAGCGTGACCCTAAATTTTACTATGCATGCTATGCGAAATAGAGTTTTCAGAGAAGCTTAAAATGAAGAAATAAGCGTTCTAAAATGCTTTAAAAATTCAAAGACATCTTTCAATGGTTAACTAACGCAAGGCGCATTATCAGACCTTAATATTGACCCATAATATTTAAATTGGACCAGGTATTATATTACAGGGTAATAGTGTACCCTACCACAGGAAATAATTATAGGTCTATTAGGGGGTACACTATGTATATTTTAAATAGTACATTAAAACAAGGAAATTCGAAGACTCTTTTCTATGTTAACTAACGGCACGGTATCGGAGCTTAATATTGACCTATAATTTTTAAATTGGATCACGTATTATATTACAGGGTAATAGTGTACCCAACCACAGGAAATAATTGTAGGTCAATTAGGGGGTACACAGCGTGACCCTAAAGTTTACTATGTATGCCTATGCGAAATAGAGTGTTCTGAGAAGCTTAAAAAAATGAAGAAATATGCGTTCTAAAATGCTTTAAAAATTCAAAGACATCTTTCAATGGTTAACTAACGCAAGGCGCAGTATCAGACCTTAATATTGACCCATATTATTTAAATTGGACCAGGTATTATATTACAGGGTAATAGTGTACCCTACCACAGGAAATAATTATAGGTCAATTAGGGGGTACACTATGTATTATTTAAATAGTGCATTAAAACAAGGAAATACGAAGACACTTTTCTATGTTAACTAACGGCACGGTATCGGACCTTAATATTGACCTATATTTTTTAAATTGGACCACGTATTATATTACAGGGTAATAGTGTATCCTACCACAGGAAATAATTATAGGTCATTTAGGGGGTACACAGCGTGACCCTAAATTTTACTATGTATGCCTATGCGAAATAAAGTGTTCTGAGAAGCTTAAAATTAAGAAATAAGCGTTCTAAAATGCTTTAAAAATTCAAAGACATCTTTCAATGGTTAACTAACGCAAGGCGCAATATCAGACCTTAATATTGACCCATAATATTTAAATTGGACCAGGTATTATATTACAGGGTAATAGTGTACCCTACCACAGGAAATAATTATAGGTCAATTAGGGGGTACACTATGTATATTTTAAATAGTACATTAAAGCAAGGAAATTAGAAGACTCTTTTCTATGTTAACTAACGGCACGGTATCGGAGCTTAATATTGACCTATAATTTTTAAATTGGACCGCGTATTATATTACAGGGTAATAGTGTATCCTACCACAGGAAATAATTATAGGTCATTTAGGGGGTACACAGCGTGACCCTAAATTTTACTATGTATGCCTATGCGAAATAGAGTGTTCAGAGAAGCTTGAAATTAAGAAATAAGCGTTCTAAAATGCTTTAAAAATTCAAAGACATCTTTCAATGGTTAACTAACGCAAGGCGCAATATCAGACCTTAATATTGACCCATATTATTTAAATTGGACCAGGTATTATATTACAGGCTAATAGTGTACCCTACCACAGGAAATAATTATAGGTCAATTAGGGGGTACACTATGTATATTTTAATTAGTGCATTAAAACAAGGAAATTCGAAGACACTTTTCTATGTTAACTAACGGCACGGTATCGGACCTTAATATTGACCTATAATTTTTAAATTGGACCACGTATTATATTACAGTGTACCCTACCACAGGAAATAATTATAGGTCAATTAGGGGGTACACAGCGTGACCTAAATTTTACTATGTATGCCTATGCGAAATAAAGTGTTCTGAGAAGCTTAAAATTAAGGAATAAGCGTTCTAAAATGCTTTAAAAATTCAAAGACATCTTTCAATGGTTAACTAAAGCAAGGCGCAATATCAGACCTTAATATTGACCCATATTATTTAAATTGGACCAGGTATTATATTACAGGGTAATAGTGTACCCTACCAAAGGAAATAATTATAGGATAATTAGGGGGTACACTATGTATATTTTAAATAGTGCATTAAAACAAGGAAATACGAAGACACTTTTCTATGTTAACTAACGGCACGGTATCGGAGCTTAATATCGACCTATAATTTTTAATTGGACCACGTATTATATTACAGGGTAATAGTGTACCCTACCTCAGGAAATAATTATAGGTCATTTAGGGGGTACACAGCGTGACCCTAAATTTTACTATGTATGCCTATGCGAAATAGAGTGTTCTGAGAAGCTTAAAATGAAGAAATAAGCTTTCTAAAATGCTTTAAAAATTCAAAGACATCTTTCAATGGTTAACTAACGAAAGGCGCAATATCAGACCTTAATATTGACCCATAATATTTAAATTGGACCAGGTATTATATTACAGGGTAATAGTGTACCCTACCACAGGAATTAATTATAGGTCAATTAGGGGGTACACAGCGCGACCCTAAATTTTACTATGCATGCCTATGCGAAATAGAGTGTTCTGAGAAGCTTAAATTGAAGAAATAAGCGTTCTAAAATGCTTTAAAAATTCAAAGACATCTTTCAATGGTTAACTAACGCTAGGCGCAATATCAGACCTTAATATTGACCCATAATATTTAAATTGGACCAGGTATTATATTACAGGGTAATAGTGTACCCTACCACAGGAAATAATTATAGGTCAATTAGGGGGTACACCATGTATATTTTAAATAGTGCATTAAAACAAGGAAATACGAAGACACTTTTCTATGTTTACTAACGGCACGGTATCGGACCTTAATATTGACCTATAATTTTTAAATTGGACCACGTATTATATTACAGGGTAATAGTGTACCCTACCACAGGAAATAATTATAGGTCAATTAGGGGGTACACAGCGTGACCCTAAAGTTACTATGTATGCCTATGCGAAATAGAGTGATCTGAGAAGCTTAAAATGAAGAAATAATCGTTCTAAAATGCTTTAAAAATTCAAAGACATCTTTCAATGGTTAACTAAAGCAAGGCGCAATATCAGACCTTAATATTGACCCATATTATTTAAATTGGAAAAGGTATTATAATACAGGGTAATAGTGTACCCTACCAAAGGAAATAATTATAGGATAATTAGGGGGTACACTATGTATATTTTAAATAGTGCATTAAAACAAGGAAATACGAAGACACTTTTCTATGTTAACTAACGGCACGGTATCGGACCTTAATATTGACCTATAATTTTTAAATTGGACCATGTATTATATTACAGGGTAATAGTGTACCCTATTACAGGAAATAATTATAGGTCAATTAGGGGGTACACAGCGTGACCCTAAAGTTAACTATGTATGCCTATGCGAAATAGAGTGTTCTGAGAAGCTTAAAATGAAGAAATAAGCGTTCTAAAATGCTTTAAAAATTCAAAGACATCTTTCAATGGTTAACTAACGCAAGGCGCGATATCAGACCTTAATATGGAACCATAATATTTAAATTGGACCAGGTATTATATTATAGGGTAATAGTGTACCCTACAACAGGAAATAATTATAGGTCAATTAGGGGGTACACTATGTATATTTTATATAGTGCATTAAAACAAGGAAACTCGAAGACTCTTTTCTATGTTAACTAACGGCACGGTATCGGAGCTTAATATCGACCTATAATTTTTAAATTGGACCACGTATTATATTACAGGGTAATAGTGTACCCTACCTCAGGAAATAATTATAGGTCATTTAGGGGGTACACAGCGTGACCGTAAATTTTACTATGTATGCCTATGCGAAATAGAGTGTTCTGAGAAGCTTAAAATGAAGAAATAAGCTTTCTAAAATGCTTTAAAAATTCAAAGACATCTTTCAATGGTTAACTAACGAAAGGCGCAATATCAGACCTTAATATTGACCCTTAATATTTAAATTGGACCAGGTATTATATTACAGGGTAATAGTGTACCCTACCACAGGAAATAATTATAGGTCAATTAGGGGGTACACAGCGTGACCCTAAATTTTACTATGCATGCCTATGCGAAATAGAGTTTTCAGAGAAGCTTAAAATGAAGAAATAAGCGTTCTAAAATGCTTTAAAAATTCAAAGACATCTTTCAATGGTTAACTAACGCAAGGCGCATTATCAGACCTTAATATTGACCCATAATATTTAAATTGGACCAGGTATTATATTACAGGGTAATAGTGTACCCTACCACAGGAAATAATTATAGGTCTATTAGGGGGTACACTATGTATATTTTAAATAGTACATTAAAACAAGGAAATTCGAAGACTCTTTTCTATGTTAACTAACGGCACGGTATCGGAGCTTAATATTGACCTATAATTTTTAAATTGGATCACGTATTATATTACAGGGTAATAGTGTACCCAACCACAGGAAATAATTGTAGGTCAATTAGGGGGTACACAGCGTGACCCTAAAGTTTACTATGTATGCCTATGCGAAATAAAGTGTTCTGAGAAGCTTAAAATTAAGAAATAAGCGTTCTAAAATGCTTTAAAAATTCAAAGACATCTTTCAATGGTTAACTAACGCAAGGCGCAATATCAGACCTTAATATTGACCCATAATATTTAAATTGGACCAGGTATTATATTACAGGGTAATAGTGTACCCTACCACAGGAAATAATTATAGGTCAATTAGGGGGTACACTATGTATATTTTAAATAGTACATTAAAGCAAGGAAATTAGAAGACTCTTTTCTATGTTAACTAACGGCACGGTATCGGAGCTTAATATTGACCTATAATTTTTAAATTGGACCGCGTATTATATTACAGGGTAATAGTGTATCCTACCACAGGAAATAATTATAGGTCATTTAGGGGGTACACAGCGTGACCCTAAATTTTACTATGTATGCCTATGCGAAATAGAGTGTTCAGAGAAGCTTGAAATTAAGAAATAAGCGTTCTAAAATGCTTTAAAAATTCAAAGACATCTTTCAATGGTTAACTAACGCAAGGCGCAATATCAGACCTTAATATTGACCCATATTATTTAAATTGGACCAGGTATTATATTACAGGCTAATAGTGTACCCTACCACAGGAAATAATTATAGGTCAATTAGGGGGTACACTATGTATATTTTAATTAGTGCATTAAAACAAGGAAATTCGAAGACACTTTTCTATGTTAACTAACGGCACGGTATCGGACCTTAATATTGACCTATAATTTTTAAATTGGACCACGTATTATATTACAGTGTACCCTACCACAGGAAATAATTATAGGTCAATTAGGGGGTACACAGCGTGACCCTAAATTTTACTATGTATGCCTATGCGAAATAAAGTGTTCTGAGAAGCTTAAAATTAAGGAATAAGCGTTCTAAAATGCTTTAAAAATTCAAAGACATCTTTCAATGGTTAACTAAAGCAAGGCGCAATATCAGACCTTAATATTGACCCATATTATTTAAATTGGACCAGGTATTATATTACAGGGTAATAGTGTACCCTACCAAAGGAAATAATTATAGGATAATTAGGGGGTACACTATGTATATTTTAAATAGTGCATTAAAACAAGGAAATACGAAGACACTTTTCTATGTTAACTAACGGCACGGTATCGGAGCTTAATATCGACCTATAATTTTTAAATTGGACCACGTATTATATTACAGGGTAATAGTGTACCCTACCTCAGGAAATAATTATAGGTCATTTAGGGGGTACACAGCGTGACCCTAAATTTTACTATGTATGCCTATGCGAAATAGAGTGTTCTGAGAAGCTTAAAATGAAGAAATAAGCTTTCTAAAATGCTTTAAAAATTCAAAGACATCTTTCAATGGTTAACTAACGAAAGGCGCAATATCAGACCTTAATATTGACCCATAATATTTAAATTGGACCAGGTATTATATTACAGGGTAATAGTGTACCCTACCACAGGAATTAATTATAGGTCAATTAGGGGGTACACAGCGCGACCCTAAATTTTACTATGCATGCCTATGCGAAATAGAGTGTTCTGAGAAGCTTAAATTGAAGAAATAAGCGTTCTAAAATGCTTTAAAAATTCAAAGACATCTTTCAATGGTTAACTAACGCTAGGCGCAATATCAGACCTTAATATTGACCCATAATATTTAAATTGGACCAGGTATTATATTACAGGGTAATAGTGTACCCTACCACAGGAAATAATTATAGGTCAATTAGGGGGTACACCATGTATATTTTAAATAGTGCATTAAAACAAGGAAATACGAAGACACTTTTCTATGTTTACTAACGGCACGGTATCGGACCTTAATATTGACCTATAATTTTTAAATTGGACCACGTATTATATTACAGGGTAATAGTGTACCCTACCACAGGAAATAATTATAGGTCAATTAGGGGGTACACAGCGTGACCCTAAAGTTTACTATGTATGCCTATGCGAAATAGAGTGATCTGAGAAGCTTAAAATGAAGAAATAATCGTTCTAAAATGCTTTAAAAATTCAAAGACATCTTTCAATGGTTAACTAAAGCAAGGCGCAATATCAGACCTTAATATTGACCCATATTATTTAAATTGGAAAAGGTATTATAATACAGGGTAATAGTGTACCCTACCAAAGGAAATAATTATAGGATAATTAGGGGGTACACTATGTATATTTTAAATAGTGCATTAAAACAAGGAAATACGAAGACACTTTTCTATGTTAACTAACGGCACGGTATCGGACCTTAATATTGACCTATAATTTTTAAATTGGACCATGTATTATATTACAGGGTAATAGTGTACCCTATTACAGGAAATAATTATAGGTCAATTAGGGGGTACACAGCGTGACCCTAAAGTTAACTATGTATGCCTATGCGAAATAGAGTGTTCTGAGAAGCTTAAAATGAAGAAATAAGCGTTCTAAAATGCTTTAAAAATTCAAAGACATCTTTCAATGGTTAACTAACGCAAGGCGCGATATCAGACCTTAATATGGAACCATAATATTTAAATTGGACCAGGTATTATATTATAGGGTAATAGTGTACCCTACAACAGGAAATAATTATAGGTCAATTAGGGGGTACACTATGTATATTTTATATAGTGCATTAAAACAAGGAAACTCGAAGACTCTTTTCTATGTTAACTAACGGCACGGTATCGGAGCTTAATATCGACCTATAATTTTTAAATTGGACCACGTATTATATTACAGGGTAATAGTGTACCCTACCTCAGGAAATAATTATAGGTCATTTAGGGGGTACACAGCGTGACCGTAAATTTTACTATGTATGCCTATGCGAAATAGAGTGTTCTGAGAAGCTTAAAATGAAGAAATAAGCTTTCTAAAATGCTTTAAAAATTCAAAGACATCTTTCAATGGTTAACTAACGAAAGGCGCAATATCAGACCTTAATATTGACCTTAATATTTAAATTGGACCAGGTATTATATTACAGGGTAATAGTGTACCCTACCACAGGAAATAATTATAGGTCAATTAGGGGGTACACAGCGTGACCCTAAATTTTACTATGCATGCCTATGCGAAATAGAGTTTTCAGAGAAGCTTAAAATGAAGAAATAAGCGTTCTAAAATGCTTTAAAAATTCAAAGACATCTTTCAATGGTTAACTAACGCAAGGCGCATTATCAGACCTTAATATTGACCCATAATATTTAAATTGGACCAGGTATTATATTACAGGGTAATAGTGTACCCTACCACAGGAAATAATTATAGGTCTATTAGGGGGTACACTATGTATATTTTAAATAGTACATTAAAACAAGGAAATTCGAAGACTCTTTTCTATGTTAACTAACGGCACGGTATCGGAGCTTAATATTGACCTATAATTTTTAAATTGGATCACGTATTATATTACAGGGTAATAGTGTACCCAACCACAGGAAATAATTGTAGGTCAATTAGGGGGTACACAGCGTGACCCTAAAGTTTACTATGTATGCCTATGCGAAATAGAGTGTTCTGAGAAGCTTAAAATGAAGAAATATGCGTTCTAAAATGCTTTGAAAAATTCAAAGACATCTTTCAATGGTTAACTAACGCAAGGCGCAGTATCAGACCTTAATATTGACCCATATTATTTAAATTGGACCAGGTATTATATTACAGGGTAATAGTGTACCCTACCACAGGAAATAATTATAGGTCAATTAGGGGGTACACTATGTATTATTTAAATAGTGCATTAAAACAAGGAAATACGAAGACACTTTTCTATGTTAACTAACGGCACGGTATCGGACCTTAATATTGACCTATATTTTTTAAATTGGACCACGTATTATATTACAGGGTAATAGTGTATCCTACCACAGGAAATAATTATAGGTCATTTAGGGGGTACACAGCGTGACCCTAAATTTTACTATGTATGCCTATGCGAAATAAAGTGTTCTGAGAAGCTTAAAATTAAGAAATAAGCGTTCTAAAATGCTTTAAAAATTCAAAGACATCTTTCAATGGTTAACTAACGCAAGGCGCAATATCAGACCTTAATATTGACCCATAATATTTAAATTGGACCAGGTATTATATTACAGGGTAATAGTGTACCCTACCACAGGAAATAATTATAGGTCAATTAGGGGGTACACTATGTATATTTTAAATAGTACATTAAAGCAAGGAAATTAGAAGACTCTTTTCTATGTTAACTAACGGCACGGTATCGGAGCTTAATATTGACCTATAATTTTTAAATTGGACCGCGTATTATATTACAGGGTAATAGTGTATCCTACCACAGGAAATAATTATAGGTCATTTAGGGGGTACACAGCGTGACCCTAAATTTTACTATGTATGCCTATGCGAAATAGAGTGTTCAGAGAAGCTTGAAATTAAGAAATAAGCGTTCTAAAATGCTTTAAAAATTCAAAGACATCTTTCAATGGTTAACTAACGCAAGGCGCAATATCAGACCTTAATATTGACCCATATTATTTAAATTGGACCAGGTATTATATTACAGGCTAATAGTGTACCCTACCACAGGAAATAATTATAGGTCAATTAGGGGGTACACTATGTATATTTTAATTAGTGCATTAAACAAGGAAATTCGAAGACACTTTTCTATGTTAACTAACGGCACGGTATCGGACCTTAATATTGACCTATAATTTTTAAATTGGACCACGTATTATATTACAGTGTACCCTACCACAGGAAATAATTATAGGTCAATTAGGGGGTACACAGCGTGACCCTAAATTTTACTATGTATGCCTATGCGAAATAAAGTGTTCTGAGAAGCTTAAAATTAAGGAATAAGCGTTCTAAAATGCTTTAAAAATTCAAAGACATCTTTCAATGGTTAACTAAAGCAAGGCGCAATATCAGACCTTAATATTGACCCATATTATTTAAATTGGACCAGGTATTATATTACAGGGTAATAGTGTACCCTACCAAAGGAAATAATTATAGGATAATTAGGGGGTACACTATGTATATTTTAAATAGTGCATTAAAACAAGGAAATACGAAGACACTTTTCTATGTTAACTAACGGCACGGTATCGGAGCTTAATATCGACCTATAATTTTTAAATTGGACCACGTATTATATTACAGGGTAATAGTGTACCCTACCTCAGGAAATAATTATAGGTCATTTAGGGGGTACACAGCGTGACCCTAAATTTTACTATGTATGCCTATGCGAAATAGAGTGTTCTGAGAAGCTTAAAATGAAGAAATAAGCTTCTAAAATGCTTTAAAAATTCAAAGACATCTTTCAATGGTTAACTAACGAAAGGCGCAATATCAGACCTTAATATTGACCCATAATATTTAAATTGGACCAGGTATTATATTACAGGGTAATAGTGTACCCTACCACAGGAATTAATTATAGGTCAATTAGGGGGTACACAGCGCGACCCTAAATTTTACTATGCATGCCTATGCGAAATAGAGTGTTCTGAGAAGCTTAAATTGAAGAAATAAGCGTTCTAAAATGCTTTAAAAATTCAAAGACATCTTTCAATGGTTAACTAACGCTAGGCGCAATATCAGACCTTAATATTGACCCATAATATTTAAATTGGACCAGGTATTATATTACAGGGTAATAGTGTACCCTACCACAGGAAATAATTATAGGTCAATTAGGGGGTACACCATGTATATTTTAAATAGTGCATTAAAACAAGGAAATACGAAGACACTTTTCTATGTTTACTAACGGCACGGTATCGGACCTTAATATTGACCTATAATTTTTAAATTGGACCACGTATTATATTACAGGGTAATAGTGTACCCTACCACAGGAAATAATTATAGGTCAATTAGGGGGTACACAGCGTGACCCTAAAGTTTACTATGTATGCCTATGCGAAATAGAGTGATCTGAGAAGCTTAAAATGAAGAAATAATCGTTCTAAAATGCTTTAAAAATTCAAAGACATCTTTCAATGGTTAACTAACGCAAGGCGCGATATCAGACCTTAATATGGAACCATAATAATTAATTGGACCAGGTATTATATTACAGGGTAATAGTGTACCCTACAACAGGAAATAATTATAGGTCAATTAGGGGGTACACCATGTATATTTTAAATAGTGCATTAAAACAAGGGAATTCGAAGACTCTTTTCTATGTTAACTAACGGTAGGGTATCGGACCTTAATATTGACCTAAAATTTTTAAATTGGACCACGTATTATATTACAGGGGGATAGTGTACCCTACCACAGAAAACAATTATAGGTCAATTAGGGGGTACACAGCGTGACCCTAAAGTTTACTATGTATGCCTATGCGAAATAAAGTGTTCTGAGAAGCTTAAAATGAAGAAATAAACGTTCTAAAATGCTTTACAAATTCAAAGACATCTTTCAATGGTTAACTATCGCAAGGCGCAATATCAGACCTTAATATTGACCCATAATATTTAAATTGGACCAGGTATTATATTACAAGGTAATAGTGTACCCTACCACAGGAAATAATTATAGGTCAATTAGGGGTACACAGCGTGACCCTAAAGTTTACTATGTATGCCTATGCGAAATAGAGTGATCTGAGAAGGTTAAAATGAAGAAATAATCGTTCTAAAATGCTTTAAAAATTCAAAGACATCTTTCAATGGTTAACTAACGCAAGGCGCGATATCAGACCTTAATATGGAACCATAATAATTAAATTGGACCAGGTATTATATTACAGGGTAATAGTGTACCCTACAACAGGAAATAATTATAGGTCAATTAGGGGGTACACTATGTATATTTTAAATAGTGCATTGAAACAAGGAAATTCGAAGACACTTTTCTATGTTAACTAACGGTACGGTATCGGACCTTAATATTGACATATAATTTTTAAATTGGACCACTTATTATATTACAGGGTAATAGTGTAACCTACCGCAGAAAATAATTATAGGTCAATTAGGGAGTACACAGAGTGACCCTAAAGTTTACTATGTATGCCCATGCGAAATAAAGTGTTCTGAGAAGCTTAAAATGAAGAAATTAGCGTTCTAAAATGCTTTAAAAATTCAAAGACTTCTTTCAATGGTTAACTAACGCAAGGCGCAATATCAGACCTTAATATTGACCCATAATATTTAAATTGGACCAGGAATTATATTACAGGATAATAGTGTACCCTACCACAGGAAATAATTATAGGTCAATTAGGGGGTACACTATGTATATTTTAAATAGTGCATTAAAACAAGGAAATTCGAAGACACTTTTCTATGTTAACTGACGTCACGGTATCGGACCTTAATATTGACCTATAATTTTTAAATTGGACCACGTATTATATTACAGGGTTTTAGTGTACCCTACCACAGTAAATAATTATAGGTCAATTAGGGGGTACACAGCGTGACCCTAAAGTTTACTATGTATGCCTATGCGAAATAAAGTGTTCTGAGAAGCTTAAAATGAGGAAATATGCGTTCTAAAATGCTTTAAAAATTCAGACATTTTTCAATGTTAACTAACGGCACGGTATCGGACCTTAATATTGACCTATAATTTTTAAATTTGACCACGTATTATATTACAGGGTAATAGTGTACCCTAAAACCGGAAATAATTATAGGTCAATTAGGGGGAACACAGCGTGACCCTAAAGTTTACTATGGATGCCTATGCGAAATAGAGTGTTCTGAGAAGCTTAAAATGAAGAAATAAGCGTTCTAAAATGCTTTAAAATTCAAAGACATCTTTCAATGGTTAACTAACGCTAGGCGCAATATCAGACCTTAATATTGACTTATATTATTTAAATTGGACCAGGTATTATATTACAGGGTAATAGTGTACCCTACCACAGGAAATAATTATAGGTCTATTAGGGGGTACACTATGTATATTTTAAATAGTGCATTAAAACAAGGAAATACGAAGACACTTTTCTATGTTAACTAACGGCACGGTAACGGACCTTAATATTGACCTATAATTTTTAAATTGGACCACGTATTATATTACAGGGTAATAGTGTACCCTACCTCAGGAAATAATTATAGGTCATTTAGGGGGTACACAGCGTGACCCTAAATTTTACTATGTATGCCTATGCGAAATAAAGTGTTCTGAGAAGCTTAAAATGAAGAAATAAGCGTTCTAAAATGCTTTAAAAATTCAAAGACATCTTTCAATGGTTAACTAACGCAAGGCGCAATATCTGACCTTAATATTGACCCATATTATTTAAATTGGACCAGGTATTACATTATAGGGTAATAGTGTACCCTACAACAGGAAATAATTATAGGTCAATTAGGGGGTACACTATGTATATTTTAAATAGTGCATTAAAACAAGGAAATTCGAAGACTCTTTTCTATGTTAACTAACGGTAGGGTATCGGGCCTTAATATTGACCTAAAATTTTTAAATTGGACCACGTATTATATTACAGGGTGATAGTGCACCCTACCACAAAAAATAATTATAGGTCAATTATGGGGTACACAGCGTGACCCTAAAGTTTACTACGTATGCCTATGCGAAATAAAGTGTTCTGAGAAGCTTAAAATGAAGAAATAAGCGTTCTAAAATGCTTTAAAAATTCAAAGACATCTTTCAATGGTTAACTATCGCTAGGCGCAATATCAGACCTTAATATTGACCCATATTATTTAAATTGGACCAGGTATTATATTACAGGGTAATAGTGTACCCTACCATAGGAAATAATTATAGGTCAATTAGGGGGTACACTATGTATATTTTAAATAGTGCATTAAAACAAGGAAATACGAAGACACTTTTCTATGTTAACTAACAGCACGGTATCGGACCTTAATATTGACCTATAATTTTTAAATTGGACCACGTATTATATTACAGGGTAATAGTGTATCCTACCACAGGAAATAATTATAGGTCATTTAGGGGGTACACAGCGTGACCCTAAATTTTACTATGTATGCCTATGCGAAATAGAGTGTTCTGAGAAGCTTGAAATTAAGAAATAAGCGTTCTAAAATGCTTTAAAAATTCAGAGACATCTTTCAATGGTTAACTAACGCAAGGCGCAATATCAGACCTTAATATTGACATATATTATTTAAATTGGACCAGGTATTATATTACAGGGTAATAGTGTACCCTACCACAGGAAAAAATTATAGGTCAATTAGGGGGTACACTATGTATATTTTAAATAGTGCATTAAAACAAGGAAATACGAAGACACTTTTCTATGTTAACTAACGGCACGGTATCGGACCTTAATATTGACCTATAATTTTAAATTGGACCACGTATTATATTACAGGGTAATAGTGTACCCTACCACAGGAAATAATTATAGGTCAATTAGGGGGTACACAGCGTGACCCTAAATTTTACTATGTATGCCTATGCGAAATAGAGTGTTCTGAGAAGCTTAAAATGAAGAAATAAGCGTTCTAAAATGCTTTAAAATTCAAACACATATTTCAATGGTTAACTAACGCAAGGCGCAATATCTGACCTTAATATTGACCCATATTATTTAAATTGGACCAGGTATTATATTACAGGGTAATAGTGTACCCTACCACAAGAAATAATTATAGGTCAATTAGGGGGTACACTATGTATATTTTAAATAGTGCATTAAAACAAGGAAATTCGAAGACTCTTTTCTATGTTAACTAACGGCACGGTATCGGACCTTAATATTGACCTATAATTTTTAAATTGGACCACGTATTATATTACAGGGTAATAGTGTACCCTACCACAGGAAATAATTATAGGTCATTTAGGGGTACACAGCGTGACCCTAAATTTTACTATGTATGCCTATGCGAAATAGAGTGTTCTGAGAAGCTTAAAATTAAGAAATAAGCATTCTAAAATGCTTTAAAAATTCAAAGACATCTTTCAATGGTTAACTAAAGCAAGGCGCAATATCAGACCTTAATATTGACCCATATTATTTAAATTGCACCAGGTATTATTTTACAGGGTAATAGTGTACCCTACCAAAGGAAATAATTATAGGTTAATTAGGGGGTACACTATGTATATTTTAAATAGTGCATTAAAACAAAGAAATACGAAGACACTTTTCTATGTTAACTAACGGCACGGTATCGGACCTTAATATTGACCAATAATTTTTAAATTGGACCACGTATTATATTACAGGGTAATAGTGTACCCTACCACAGGAAATAATTATAGGTCAATTAGGGGGTACACAGCGTGAACCTAAAGTTTACTATGTATGCCTATGCGAAATAGAGTGTTCTGAGAAGCTTAAAATGAAGAAATAAGCGTTCTAAAATACTTTAAAAATTCAAAGACATCTTTCAATGGTTAACTAACGCAAGGCGCGATATCAGACCTTAATATGGAACCATAATATTTAAATTGGAACAGGTATTATATTATAGGGTAATAGTGTACCCTACAACAGGAAATAATTATAGGTCAATTAGGGGGTACACTATGTATATTTTAAATAGTGCATTAAAACAAGGAAATTCGAAGACTCTTTTCTATGTTAACTAACGGTAGGGTATCGGAACTTAATATTGACCTAAAATTTTTAAATTGGACCACGTATTATATTACGGGGTGATAGTGTACCCTAATACAGAAAATAATTATAGGTCAATTATGGGGTACACAGCGTGACCCTAAAGTTTACTACGTATGCCTATGCGAAATAAACTGTTCTGAGAAGCTTAAAATGAAGAAATAAGCGTTCTAAAATGCTTTAAAAATTCAAAGACATCTTTCAATGGTTAACTAACGCTAGGCGCAATATCAGACCTTAATATTGACCCATAATATTTAAATTGGACCAGGTATTATATTACAGGGTAATAGTGTACCCTACAACAGGAAATAATTATAGGTCAATTAGGGGGTACACTATGTATATTTTAAATAGTGCATTAAAACAAGGAAATTCGAAGACACTTTTCTATGTTAACTAACGGCACGGTATCGGACCTTAATATTGACCTATAATTTTAAATTGGACCACGTATTACATTACAGGGTTATAGTGTACCCTACCACAGGAAATAATTATAGGTCTATTAGGGGGTACACAGCGTGACCCTAAGGTTTACTATGTATGCCTATGCGAAATAAAGTGTTCTGAGAAGCTTAAAATGAGGAAATAAGCGTTCTAAAATGCTTTAAAATTCAAAGACATCTTTCAATGGTTAACTAACGCAAGGCGCAATATCTGACCTTAATATTGACCCATATTATTTAAATTGGACCAGGTATTATATTACAGGGTAATAGTGTACCCTTCCACAGGAAATAATTATTGGTCAATTAGGGGGGACACTATGCATATTTTAAATAGTGCATTAAAACAAGTAAATACGAAGACACTTTTCTATGTTAACTAACGGCACGGTATCGGACCTTAATATTGACCTATAATTTTTAAATTGGACCACGTATTATATTACAGGGTAATAGTGTACCATACCACAGGAAATAATTATAGGTCATTTAGGGGGTACACCGCGTGACCCTAAATTTTACTATGTATGCCTATGCGAAATAGAGTGTTCTGAGAAGCTTAAAAGTAAGAAATAAGCGTTCTAAAATGCTTTAAAAATTCAAAGACATCTTTCAATGGTTAACTAACGCAAGGCGCAATATCAGACCTTAATATTGACCCATATTATTTAAATTGGACCAGGTATTGTATTACAGGGTAATAGTGTGCCCTACCACAGGAAATAATTATAGGTCAATTAGGGGGTACACTATGTATATTTTAAATAGTGCATTAAAACAAGGAAATACGAAGACACTTTTCTATGTTAACTAACGGCACGATATCGGACCTTAATATTGACCTATAATTTTAAATTGGACCACGTATTATATTACAGGGTAATAGTGTACCCTAACAGAGGAAATAATTATAGGTCAATTAGGGGGTACACAGCGTGACCCTAAAGTTTACTATGTATGCCTATGCGAAATAGAGTGTTCTGAGAAGCTTAAAATGAAGAAATAAGCGTTCTAAAATGCTTTAAAAATTCAAAGACATCTTTCAATGGTTAACTAACGCAAGGAGCGATATCAGACCTTAATATGGAACCATAATATTTAAATTGGACCAGGTATTATATTATAGGGTAATAGTGTACCCTACAACAGGAAATAATTATAGGTCAATTAGGGGGTACACTATGTATATTTTAAATAGTGCATTAAAACAAGGAAATTCGAAGACACTTTTCTATGTTAACTAACGGCACGGTATCGAACCTTAATATTGACCTATAATTTTTAAATTGGACCACTTATTATATTACAGGGTAATAGTGTAACCTACCACAGAAAATAATTATAGGTCAATTAGGGGGTACGCAGCGTGACCCTAAAGTTTACTATGTATGCCTATGCGAAATAAAGTGTTCTGAGAAGCTTAAAATGAAGAAATTAGCATTCTAAAATGCTTTAAAAATTCAAAGACATCTAATTAGTGACCAAAGAAAGCGGACTCTCTACGGCGCTATTGCGGCACATGCGCGGCTATTGTGTCGCGTTGCAGTGGCCCAAAATTTCGGGCCCTACACTACCCTACAACGACTAGTCAGTGCCTTTACACCTCAGTTGGGCTTCCACTCTAATCACTGGCCAAAGATTTCGGACACTCCATGGTCCAACTGCGGCACGTGTGCGGCTTTATATCCGCGTTGCGGGGGCCAAAATGGCAGGAAATTACACTGCCCAACTACTACACGCCAGTGCCTTTACTCCTCAGTTCGGCTTCCGCTCTATATAGTGGAAAAATATGGCGGACACTCTATGGCATTTCTGCGGCACGTGCGCGGCTGTAGTGCCGCGTTGCTGTAGCTCAAATTGACGGATTCTGCACTGCCCAACTACGACACGACTGTGCCTTTACTCCTCAGTTGGGCTTCCGCTCCACTCCGTGGCCAAAGATGGCGAACAGTCTATACCCCTAGTGTGGCACGTCCGCGGCTGTAGTGCTGCGTTGCAGAGGCGAAAATGGCAGGAAACTACACTGCCCAACTACTACAGCCAGTGCCTTTACTCCTCAGTTGGTCTTCCGCTCTAATCCCAGACTAAAAAATGGCGAACACTCCAAGGCCCTAATGCTGCACGTGCACGTCTGTAGTGCCGCGTTGCAGTGGCGAAAATGGCAGGAAACTACACTGCCCAACTACTACACGCCAGTGCCATTACTCCTCAGTTCGGCTTCCGCTCTAAATAGTGAAAAAATATGGCGGACACTCTATGGCATTTCTGCGGCACGTGCACGGCTTTAGTGCCGCGTTGCGGTGGCCGAAATGGCAGGAAACTACACTGCCCTATTTCTACACACCAGTGCCTTTACTCCTCAGTTCGGCTTCCGCTCTAATCTGTGACCAAAGAAGGCGGACACTCTATGGCAATACTGCGGCACGTGCGCGGCTGTAGTGCAACGTTGCGGTAGCCCAAAATGTTGGATTCTGCACTGCCAAACTACGACACGCCAGTGCCTTTACTCCTCAGTTGGGCTTCCGCTCCACTCCGTGGCCAAAGATGGAGAAAAGTCTATAGACCTAGAGCGGCATCCTTCAGCGGCACGTGCACGGCTGTAGTGCCGCGTTGAGGTGGCCCAACTTTTTGGACGCTACACAGTCCGACTACAAAACGCCAGTGCCTTTACTCCACAGTTGGGCTTCAGCTCTAATCAGTGGCCAAAGATGGCGAACAGTTTATAGCCCTAGTGCGGCACGTCCGCATCTGTAGTGCCGCGTTGCGGTGTCCAAATTGTCGGACTCTACGCTGCCCTACTACGACACGCCAGTCCCTTTACCCCTCTGATGGGTTTCCGCTCTAATCCGTAGCTAAAGATTGCGGACACTCCAAGGTCCTAATGCTGCACTTGCACGGCTGTATTACCGCGTTGCGGTGGCCAAAATGGCAGGAAACTACACTGTCCTATTTCTACTCGCCAGTGCCTTTACTCCTCAGTTCGACTTCCGCTCAAATTAGTGAACAAAGAAGGCGGACACTCTATGGCCCTATTGCGGCACATGCGCGGCTGTAGTGCCGCGTTACGGTGGCCCAAATTGTCGGACTCTACACTGCGCTACTACGACACACCAGTGCCTTTACTCCTCTGTTCGGCTTCCGCTCTAAATAGTGGAAAAAGATGGCGGACACTCCATGGCCCTTCAGCGGCACGTGCAAGGCTTTATAGCCGCGCTGCGGGGGCCAAAATGGCAGGAAATTACACTGCCCTACTACGACACGCGAGTGCCTTTACTCCTCAGGTCGGCTTCCGCCCTAATCAGTGACCAAAGATGGCGGACAGTCTATAGCCCATCTGCGGCACGTCCACGGCTGAATGTGCCAAGTTGCGATTGCCCAAAATGGTGGACACTACACTGCCCTTCTAGACCCTACCAAAGACTTAAGTTCTCAGTAGCGCTTCCGCTCTAATCAGTGGCCAAATATGGCGGACCCTCCATGGCCCTACTGCGGCGCATGGGCAACTGTAGTGCCGCGTTGTGGTGGCCCAAAATAGCGGACACTACACCGTCCTACATGACCCTACCAAAGACATAAGTTCTCAATTGCGCTTCCACACTAAGCATTGGCCAAAGATGGCGGACACTCCACAGCTCTAATGCGGCACGTTCGCGACCGTAGTGCCGTGTTGCTGTAGCTCAAATTGACGGATTCTGCACTGCCCAACTACGACACGACTGTGCTTTTACTCCTCAGTTGGGCATCCGCTCCACTCCGTGGCCAAAGATAGCGAACAGTCTATAGCCCTAGTGTGGCACGTCCGCGGCTGTAGTGCCGCGTTGCGGTGGCCCAAAATGTCGGACTCTACACTGCCCTACTACGACACGCCAGTGCATTTACTCCTCTGTTCGGCTTCCGCTCTAAATAGTGGAAAAAGATGGCGGACACTCCATGGCACTTCAGCGGCACATGCATAGCTGTAGCGCCGCGTTGCGGGGGCCAAAATGGCAGGAAACTACCCTGCCCTTTTTCTACACGCCAGTTCCATTAACCCTCAGTTCGGCTTTCGCTCTAATTAGTGACCAAAGATAGCGGGCTCTCTACGGCGCTATTGCGGCACATGCGCGGCTATTGTGTCGCGTTGCAGTGGCCAAAAATTTCGGACTCTACACTGCCCTACAACGACAAGCCAGTGCCTTTACACCTCAGTTTCGCTTCCACTCTAATCACTGGCCAAAGATTTCGGACACTCCATGGTCCATCTGCGGCACATGCGCAACTGTAGTGCCGCGTTGTGGTGGCCAAAAATAGCGGACACTACACCGCCCTACATGGCCCTACCATAGACATAAGTTCTCATTTGCGCTTCCACACTAAGCATTGGCCAAAGATGGCGGACACTCCATAGCTCTAATGCGGCACATGCGCAACTGTAGTGCCGCGTTGTGGCGACCCAAATTGACGGACTCTTCGCTGCCCTTCTACGACACGCCAGTCCCTTAACCCCTCATTTGGGCTTTCGCTCTTATCCGATGCCAAAGATTGCCGACCCTCCATGGCCCTACTGCGGCACGTGTGCGGCTTTATAGCCGCGTTGCGGGGGCCAAAATTGCAGGAAATAACACTGCCCTACTACGACACGCGAGTGCCTTTACTCCTCAGGTCGGCTTCCGCCCTAATCAGTGACTAAAGATGGCGGACTCTCCGTGGCCCTTCTGCGGCACGTGCACGACTGTAGTGCCGCGTTGCGGTGGCCCAACTTGTCGGTCGCTACGCTGCCTGACTACAACACGCCAGTGCCTTTACTCCACAGTTCTGCTTCCTCTCTAATCAGGAGCCAAAGATGGCGGACAGTCTATAGCCTTTCTGCGGCACGTCCACGGCTGAATGTGCCAAGTTGCGATTGCCCAAAATGGTGGACACTACACTGCCCTTCTAGACCCTACCAAAGACTTAAGTTCTCAGTAGCGCTTCCGCTCTAATCAGTGGCCAAATATGGCGGACCCTCCATGGCCCTACTGCGGCGCATGGGCAACTGTAGTGCCGCGTTGTGGTGGCCCAAAATAGCGGACACTACACCGTCCTACATGACCCTACCAAAGACATAATTTCTCAATTGCGCTTCCACACTAAGCATTGGCGAAAGATGGCGAACAGTCTATAGCCCTAGTGTGGCACGTCCGCGGCTGTAGTGCCGCGTTGCGGTGGCCCAAAATGTCGGACTCTACACTGCCCTACTACGACACGCCAGTGCCTTTACTCCTCAGTTGGTCTTCAGCTCTAATCCCAGGCTAAAAAATGGCGAACACTCCAAGGCCTTAATGCTGCACGTGCACGGCTGTAGTGCCGCGTTGCAGTGGCGAAAATGGCAGGAAACTACTCTGCCCTATTTCTACACACCAGTGCATTTACTCCTCAGTTCTGCCTCCACTCTCTTTAGTGACCAAAGAAGGCGGACACTCTATTGCCCTTCAGCGGCACGTGCACGGCTGTAGTGCCGCGTTGAGGTGGCCCAACTTGTTGGACGCTACACAGTCCGAATACAAAACGCCAGTGCCTTTACTCCACAGTTGTGCTTCCGCTCTAATCAGTGGTCAAAGATGGCGGACACTCCATAGCTCTACTGCGGCACGTTCGCGGCTGTAGTGCCGTGTTGCTGTAGCCCAAATTGTCGGACTCTACGCTGCCCTACTACGTCACGCCAGTTCCATTACCCCTTAGTTGGGCTTCCGCTCTAATCCGTTGCCAAAGATTGCGGACACTCCATAGCTCTACTGCGGCACGTTCGCGGCTGTAGTGCCGCGTTGTGGTGGCCAAAATGGCAGGAAACTACCCATCCCTTTTTCTACACGCCAGTTCCACGCCAGTTGCGGTTGTCCAACTTGTCGGTCGCTACACTCCCCGACTACAACACGCCAGTGCTTTTACTCCACAGTTCTGCTTCCGCTCTAATCAGGAACCAAAGATGGCGGACAGTCTATAGCCCTTTTGCGGCATGTCCACGACTGAATGTGCCAAGTTGCGATTGCCCAAAATGGTGGACACTACACTACCCTTCGAGACCCTACCAAAGACTTAAGTTCTCAGTAGCGCTTCCGCTCTAATCAGTGGCCAAATATGGCGGACCCTCCATGGCCCTACTTCGGCACGTGTGCGGCGTTATAGCCGCGTAGCGAGGGCCAAAATGGCAGGAAATTACACTGCCCTACTACGACACGCCAGTGCCTTTACTCCTCAGTAGGGCTTCCGCTCTAATCCGTGGCCAAAGATGGCGAACACTACAGCCCCCTAATGCCGCACGTGCACTGCTGTAGTGCCGCGTTGCAGTGGCGAAAATGGCAGGAAACTACACTGCCCAACTACTACACGCCAGTGCCTTTACTCCTCAGTTCGGCTTCCGCTCTAAATAGTGGAAAAATATGGCGGACAATCCATGGCCCTTCAGCGGCACTCGCGCGGCTGAAGTGCCGCGATTCGGTGGCCCAACATGTCGGACTCTTCCCAGCCCTACGACCACACGCCTGTGCCTTTACTCCTCTGTTCGGCTTCCGCTCTAAATAGTGGAAAAAGATGGCGGACACTCCATGGCCACGGCTGTAGCGCCGCGTTGCGGGGGCCAAAATGGCAGGAAACTTCACTGCTCTACTACGACACGAAAGTGCCTTTATTCCTCAGTTGGGCTTCCGCTCTAATCCGTGGCTGAAGATGGCGAACACTCTCGCACCCTAATGCGGCACGTGCACGTGCTCTATTTCGCATAGGCATACATAGTAAACTTTAGGGTCACGCTGTGTACCCCCTAATTGACCTATAATTATTTCCTGTAGTAGGGTACACTATTACCCTGTAATACAATACGTGGTCCAATTTAAAAATTATAGGTCAATATTAAGGTCCGATACCGTGCCGTTAATTAACATAGAAAAGTGTCTTTGAATTTTTAAAGCATTTTAGAACGTTTATTTCCTCATTTTAAGCTTCTCAGAACACTTTATTTCGCATAGGCATACATAGTAAACTTTAGGGTCATGCTGTGTACCCCCTAAATGACCTATAATTATTTCCTGTGGTAGGGTACACTATTACCCTGTAATATAATACGTGGTCCAATTTAAAAATTATAGGTCAATATTAAGGTCCGATACCGTGCCGTTAGTTAACATAGAAAAGTGTCTTCGTATTTCCTTGTTTTAATGCACTATTTAAAATATACATAGTGTACCCCCTAATTGACCTATGATTATTTCCTAGGGTAGGGTACACTATTACCCTGTAATATAATACCTGGTCCAATTTAAATATTATGGGTCAATATTAAGGTCTGAAATTGCGTCTTGCGTTAGTTAACCATTGAAAGATGTCTTTGAATTTTTAAAGCATTTTAGAACGCTTATTTCTTCATTTTAAGCTTCTCAGAACACTTTATTTCGCTTAGGCATACATAGTAAACTTTAGGGTCCCGCTGTGTACCCCCTAATTGACCTATAATTATTTTCTGTGGTAGGGTACACTATCACCCTGTAATATAATACGTGGTCCAATTTAAAAATTTTAGGTCAATATTAAGGTCCGATTCCGTGAAGTTAGTTAACATAGAAAAGTGTCTTCGTATTTCCTTGTTTTAATGCACTATTTAAAATATACATAGTGTACCCCCTAATTGACCTATAATTATTTCCTGTGGTAGGGTACACTATTACCCTGTAATATAATACCTGGTCCAATTTAAATATTATGGGTCAATATTAAGGTCTGATATTGCACCTAGCGTTAGTTAACCATTGAAAGATGTCTTTGAATTTTTAAAGCATTTTTGAACGCTTATTTCTTCATTTTAAGCTTCTCAGAACACTCTATTTCGCACAGGCATACATAGTAAACTTTAGGGTCACGCTGTGTACCCCCTAATTGACCTATAATTATTTCCTGTTTTAGGGTACACTATTACCCTATAATATAATACGTGGTCCAATTTAAAAATTATAGGACAATATTAAGGTCCGATACCGTGCCGTTAGTTAACATAGAAAAGTGTCTTTGAATTTTCAAAGCATTTTAGAACGCTTATTTCCTCATTTTAAGCTTCTCAGAACAGTTTATTTCGCATAGGCATACATAGTAAACTTTAGGGTCACACTGTGTATCCCCTAATTGACCTATAATTATTTCCTGTGGTAGGGTACACTATTACCCTGTAATATAATACGTGGTCAAATTTAAAAATTATAGGTCAATATTTATGTCCGATACCGTGCCGTTAGTTAACATAGGAAAGTGTCTTCGTATTTCCTTGTTTTAATGCACTATTTAAAATATACATAGTGTACCCCCTAATTGACCTATAATTATTTCCTGCGGTAGGGTACACTATTACCCTGTAATATAATACCTGGTCCAATTTAAATATTATGGGTCAATATTAAGGTCTGATATTGCGCCTTGCGCAAGTTAACCATTGAAAGATGTCTTTGAATTTTTAAAGCATTTTAGAACGCTTATTTCTTCATTTTAAGCTTCTCAGAACACTCTATTTCGCATAGGCATACATAGTAAAATTTAGGGTCACGCTGTGTACCCCCTAAATGACCTATAATTATTTCCTGTGGTAGGGTACACTATTACCCTGTAATATAATACGTGGTCCAATTTAAAAATTATAGGTCAATATTAAGGTCCGATACCGTGCCGTTAGTTAACATTGAAAAATGTCTTTGAATTTTTAAAGCATTTTAGAACGCTTATTTCCACATTTTAAGCTTCTCAGAAGACTTTATTTCGCATAGGCATACATAGTAAACTTTAGGGTCACGCTGAGTACCCCCTAATTGACCTATAATTATTTCCTGTTGTAGGATACACTATAACCCTGTAATATAATACGTGGTCCAATTTAAAAATTATAGGTCAATATTAAGGACCGATACCGTGCCGTTAGTTAACATAGAAAAGTGTCTTCGAATTCCCTTGTTTTAATGCACTATTTAAAATATACATAGTGTACCCTCTAATTGACCTATAATTATTTCCTGTGGTAGGGTTCACTATTAACCTGTAATATAATACGTGGTCCAATTTAAAAATTATAGGTCAATATTAAGGTCCGATACCGTGCCGTTAGTTAACATTGAAAAATGTCTTTGAATTTTTAAAGCATTTTAGAACGCTTATTTCTTCATTTTAAGCTTCTCAGAACACTCTATTTCGCGAAGGCATGCATAGTAAAATTTAGGGTGACGCTGTGTACCCCCTAAATGATCTATAATTATTTCCTGTGGTAGGATACACTATAACCCTGTAATATAATACGTGGTCCAATTTAAAAATTATAGGTCAATATTAAGGTCCGATACCGTGCCGTTAGTTAACATAGAAAAGTGTCTTCGAATTTCCTTGTTTTATAGCACTATTTAAAATATACATAGTGTACCCCCTAATTGACCTATAATTATTTCCTGTGGTAGGGTACACTATTACTCTGTAATATAATACCTGGTCCAATTTAAATATTATGGGTCAATATTAAGGTCTGATATTGCGCCTAGCGTTAGTTAACCATTGAAAGATGTCTTTGAATTTTTAAAGCATTTTAGAACGCTTATTTCTTCATTTTAAGCTTCTCAGAACACTCTATTTCGCATAGGCATACATAGTAAAATTTAGGGTCACGCTGTGTACCCCCTAAATGACCTATAATTATTTCCTGTGGTAGGGTACACTATTACCCTGTAATATAATACGTGGTCCAATTTAAAAATTATAGGTCAATATTAAGGTCCGATACCGTGCCGTTAGTTAACATTGAAAAATGTCTTTGAATTTTTAAAGCATTTTAGAACGCTTATTTCCACATTTTAAGCTTCTCAGAACACTTTATTTCGCATAGGCATACATAGTAAACTTTAGGGTCACGCTGTGTACCCCCTAATTGACCTATAATTATTTCCTGTTGTAGGATACACTATAACCCTGTAATATAATACGTGGTCCAATTTAAAAATTATAGGTCAATATTAAGGACCGATACCGTGCCGTTAGTTAACATAGAAAAGTTTCTTCGAATTCCCTTGTTTTAATGCACTATTTAAAATATACATAGTGTACCCCCTAATTGACCTATAATTATTTCCTGTGGTAGGGTTCACTATTACCCTGTAATATAATACGTGGTCCAATTTAAAAATTATAGGTCAATATTAAGGTCCGATACCGTGCCGTTAGTTAACATTGAAAAATGTCTTTGAATTTTTAAAGCATTTTAGAACGCTTTTTTTTTCATTTTAAGCTTCTCAGAACACTCTATTTCGCATAGGCATGCATAGTAAAATTTAGGGTGACGCTGTGTACCCCCTAAATGATCTATAATTATTTCCTGTGGTAGGATACACTATAACCCTGTAATATAATACGTGGTCCAATTTAAAAATTATAGGTCAATATTAAGGTCCGATACCGTGCCGTTAGTTAACATAGAAAAGTGTCTTCGAATTTCCTTGTTTTAATGCACTATTTAAAATATACATAGTGTACCCCCTAATTGACCTATAATTATTTCCTGTGGTAGGGTACACTATTACCCTGTAATATAATACCTGGTCCAATTTAAATATTATGGGTCAATATTAAGGTCTGATATTGCGCCTAGCGTTAGTTAACCATTGAAAGATGTCTTTGAATTTTTAAAGCATTTTAGAACGCTTATTTCTTCATTTTAAGCTTCTCAGAACACTCTATTTCACATAGGCATACATAGTAAACTTTAGGGTCACGCTGTGTACCCCCTAATTGACCTATAATTATTTCCTGTGGTAGGGTACAATATTACCCTATAATATAATACGTGGTCCAATTTAAAAATTATAGGTCAATATTAAGGTCCGATACCGTGCCGTTAGTTAACATAGAAAAGTGTCTTTGAATTTTTAAAGCATTTTAGAACGCTTATTTCCTCATTTTAAGCTTCTCAGAACACTTTATTTCGCATAGGCATACATAGTAAACTTTAGGGTCACGCTGTGTACCCCCTAATTGACCTATAATTATTTCCTGTGGTAGGATACACTATAACCCTGTAATATAATACGTGGTTCAATTTAAAAATTATAGGTCAATATTTAGGTCCGATACCGTGCCGTCAGTTAACATTGAAAAATGTCTTTGAATTTTTAAAGCATTTTAGAACGCTAATTTCTTCATTTTAAGCTTCTCAGAACACTTTATTTCGCTTAGGCATACATAGTAAACTTTAGGGTCACGCTGTGTACCCCCTAATTGACCTATAATTATTTCCTGTGGTAGGGTACACTATAACCCTGTAATATAATACGTGGTCCAATTTAAAAATTATAGGTCAATATTAAGGTCCGATACCGTGCCGTTAGTTAACATAGAAAAGTGTCTTCGAATTTCCTTGTTTTAATGCACTATTTAAAATATACATAGTGTACCCCCTAATTGACCTATAATTATTTCCTGTGGTAGGGTACACTATTACCCTGTAATATAATACGTGGTCCAATTTAAAAATTATAGGTCAATATTAAGGTCCGATACCGTGCCGTTAGTTAACATAGAAAAGTGTCTTTGAATTTTTAAAGCATTTTAGAACGCTTATTTCCTCATTATAAGCTTCTCAGAACACTTTATTTCGCATAGGCATACATAGTAAACTTTAGGGTCACGCTGTGTACCCCCTAATTGACCTATAATTATTTCCTGTGGTAGGATACACTATAACCCTGTAATATAATACGTGGTCCAATTTAAAAATTATAGGTCAATATTAAGGTCCGATACCGTGCCGTTAGTTAACATAGAAAAGTGTCTTCGAATTTCCTTGTTTTAATGCACTATTTAAAATATACATAGTGTACCCCCTAATTGACCTATAATTATTTCCTGTGGTAGGGTACACTATTACCCTGTAATATAATACGTGGTCCAATTTAAAAATTATAGGTCAATATTAAGGTCCGATACCGTGCCGTTAGTTAACATTGAAAAATGTCATTGAATTTTTAAAGCATTTTAGAACGCTTATTTCCTCATGTTAAGCTTCTCAGAACACTTTATTTCGCATAGGCATACATAGTAAACTTTAGGGTCACGCTGTGTACCCCCTAATTGACCTATAATTATTTCCTGTGGTAGGATACACCATAACCCTGTAATATAATACGTGGTCCAATTTAAAAATTATAGGTCAATATTAAGGTCCGATACCGTGACGTTAGTTAACATAGAAAAGTGTCTTCGAATTTCCTTGTTTTAATGCACTATTTAAAATATACATAGTGTACCCCCTAATTGACCTATAATTATTTCCTAGGGTAGGGTACACTATTACCCTGTAATATAATGCCTGGTCCAATTTATATATTATGGGTCAATATTAAGGTCTGATATTGCGCCTTGCGTTAGTTAACCATTGAAAGATGTCTTTGAATTTTTAAAGCATTTTACAACGCTTATTTCTTCATTTTAAGCTTCTCAGAACACTCTATTTCGCATAGGCATACATAGTAAAATTTAGGGTCACGCTGTGTACCCCCTAAATGACCTATAATTATTTCCTGTGGTAGGGTACACTATTACCCTGTAATATAACACGTGGTCCAATTTAAAAATTATAGGTCAATATTAAGGTCCGATACCGTGCCGTTAGTTAACATTGAAAAATGTCTTTGAATTTTTAAAGCATTTCAGAACGCTTATTTCCTCATTTTAAGCTTCTCAGAACACTTTATTTCGCATAGGCATACTTAGTAAACTTTAGGGTCACGCTGTGTACCCCCTAATTGACCTATAAGTATTTCCTGTGGTAGGATACACTATAACCCTGTAATATAATACGTGGTCCAATTTAAAAATTATAGGTCAATATTAAGGTCCGATACCGTGCCATTAGTTAACATAGAAAAGTGTCTACGAATTTCCTTGTTTTAATGCACTATTTAAAATATACATAGTGTACCCCCTAATTGACCTATAATTATTTCCTGTGGTAGGGTACACTATTACCCTGTAATATAATACGTGGTCCAATTTAAAAACTATAGGTCAATATTAAGGTCCGATACCGTGTCGTTAGTTAACACTGAAAAATGTCTTTGAATTTTTAAAGCATTTTAGAACGCTTATTTCCTCATTTTAAGCTTCTCAGAACACTTTATTTCGCATAGGCATACATAGTAAACTTTAGGGTCACACTGTGTACCACCTAATTGACCTATAATTATTTCCTGTGGTAGGATACACTATAACCCTGTAATATAATACGTGGCCAAATTTAAAAATTATAGATCAATATTAAGGTCCGATACCGTGCCGTTAGTTAACATAGAAAAGTGTCTTCGAATTTCATTGTTTTAATGCACTATTTAAAATATACATAGTGTACCCCCTAATTGACCTATAATTATTTCCTGTGGTAGGGTACACTATTACCCTGTAATATAATACGTGGTCCAATTTAAAAATTATAGGTCAATATTAAGGTCCGATACCGTGCCGTTAGTTAACATTGAAAAATGTTTTTGAATTTTTAAAGCATTTTAGAACGCTTATTTCCTCATTTTAAGCTTCTCAGAACACTTTATTTCGCATAGGCATACATAGTAAACTTTAGGGTCACGCTGTGTACCCCCTAATTGACCTATAATTATTTCCTGTGGTAGGATACACCTTAACCCTGTAATATAATACGTGGTCCAATTTAAAAATTATAGGTCAATATTAAGGTCCGATACCGTGCCGTTAGTTAACATAGAAAAGTGTCTTCGAATTTCCTTGTTTTAATGCACTATTTAAAATATACATAGTGTATCCCCTAATTGACCTATAATTATTTCCTGTGGTAGGGTACACTATTACCCTGTAATATAATACCTGGTCCAATTTAAATATTATGGGTCAATATTAAGGTCTGATATTGCGCCTTGCGTTAGTTAATAATTGAAAGATGACTTTGAATTTTTAAAGCATTTTAGAACACTTATTTCTTAATTTTAAGCTTCTCAGAACACTCTATTTCGCATAGGCATACATAGTAAACTTTAGGGTCACGCTGTGTACCCCCTAATTGACCTATAATTATTTCCTGTGGTAGGGTACACTATTACCCTGTAATATAATACGTGGTCCAATTTAAAAATTATAGGTCAATATTAAGGTCTGATATTGCGCCTTGCGTTAGTTAACCATTGAAAGATGTCTTTGAATTTTTAAAGCATTTTAGAACGCTTATTTCTTCATTTTAAGCTTCTCAGAACACTCTATTTCGCATAGGCATACATAGTAAACTTTAGGGTCACGCTGTGTACCCCCTAATTGACCTATAATTATTTCCTGCGGTAGGGTACACTATTACCCTGTAATATAATACGTGGTCCAATTTAAAAATTATAGGTCAATATTAAGGTCCGATACCGTGCCGTCAGTTAACATTGAAAAATGTCTTTGAATTTTTAAAGCATTTTAGAACGCTAATTTCTTCATTTTAAGCTTCTCAGAACACTTTATTTCGCATAGGCATACATAGTAAATTTTAGGGTCACACTGTGTACCCGCTAATTGACCTATAATTATTTCCTGTGGTAGGGTACACTATTACCCTGTGATATAATACGTGGTCCATTTTAAAAATTATAGGTCAATATTAAGGTCCGATACCGTGCCGTTAGTTAACATAGAAAAGTGTCTTCGTATTTCCTTGTTTTAATGCACTATTTAAAATATACATAGTGTACCCCCCTAATTGACCTATAATTATTTCCTAGGGTAGGGTACACTATTACGCTGTAATATAATGCCTGGTCCAATTTAAATATTATGGGTCAATATTAAGGTCTGATATTGCGCCTTGCGTTAGTTAACCATTGAAAGATGTCTTTGAATTTTTAAAGCATTTTAGAACGCTTATTTCTTCATTTTAAGCTTCTGAGAACACTTTATTTCGCATAGGCATACATAGTAAACTTTAGGGTCCCGCTGTGTACCCCCTAATTGACCTATAATTATTTTCTGTTTTAGGGTACACTATCACCCTGTAATATAATACGTGGTCCAATTTAAAAATTTTAGGTCAATATTAAGGTCCGATACCGTGCCGTTAGTTAACATAGAAAAGAGTCTTCGAATTTCCTTGTTTTAATGTACTATTTAAAATATACATAGTGTACCCCCTAATTGACCTTTATTTAATTCCTGTGGTAGGGTACACTACTACCCTGTAATATAATACCTGGTCCAATTTAAATATTATGGTTCCATATTAAGGTCTGATATCGCGCCTTGCGTTAGTTAACCATTGAAAGATGTCTGAGTTTTTAAAGCATTTTAGAACGCTTATTTCTTCATTTTAAGCTTCTCCGAACACTCTATTTCGCATAGGCATACATAGTAAACTTTAGGGTCACGCTGTGTACCCCCTAATTGACCTATAATTATTTCCTGTGGTAGGGTACACTATTACCCTGTAATATAATACGTGGTCCAATTTAAAAATTATAGGTCAATATTAAGGTCCGATACCGTGCCGTTAGTTAACATAGAAAAATGTCTTAGTATTTCCTTGTTTTAATGCACTATTTAAAATATACATAGTGTACCCCCTAATTGACCTATAATTATTTCCTGTCTCAGGGTACACTATTACCCTGTAATATAATACCTGGTCCAATTTAAATATTATGGGTCAATATTAAGGTCTGATATTGCGCCTAGCGTTAGTTAACCATTGAAAGATGTCTTTGAATTTTTAAAGCATTTTAGAACGCTTATTTCTTCATTTTAAGCTTCTCAGAACACTCTATTTCGCATAGGCATACATAGTAAACTTTAGGGTCACGCTGTGTACCCCCTTATTGACCTATAATTATTTCTTGTGGTAGGGTACACTATTACCCTATAATATAATACGTGGTCCAATTTAAAAATTATAGGTCAATATTAAGGTCCGATACCGTGCCGTTAGTTAACATAGAAAAGTGTCTTCGTATTTCCTTGTTTAAATGCACTATTTAAAATATACATAGTGTACCCCCTAATTGACCTATAATTATTTCCTGTGGTAGGGTACACTATAACCCTGTAATATAATACCTGGTCCAATTTAAATATTATGGTTCCTTATTAAGGTCTGATATCGCGCCTTGCGTTAGTTAACCATTGAAAGATGTCTTTGAATTTTTAAAGCATTTTAGAACGCTTATTTCTTCATTTTAAGCTTCTCAGAACACTCTATTTCGCATAGGCATACATAGTAAACTTTAGGGTCACGCTGTGTACCCCCTAATTGACCTATAATTATTTCCTGTGGTAGGGTACACTATTACCCTGTAATATAATACGTGGTCCAATTTAAAAATTATAGGTCAATATTAAGGTCCGATACCGTGCCGTTAGTTAACATAGAAAAATGTCTTCCTATTTCCTTGTTTTAATGCACTATTTAAAATATACATAGTGTACCCCCTAATTGACCTATAATTATTTCCTGTGGTAGGGTACACTATTACCCTGTAATATAATACGTGGTCCAATTTAAAAACTATAGGTCAATATTAAGGTCCGATACCGTGTCGTTAGTTAACACTGAAAAATGTCTTTGAATTTTTAAAGCATTTTAGAACGCTTATTTCCTCATTTTAAGCTTCTCAGAACACTTTATTTCGCATAGGCATACATAGTAAACTTTAGGGTCACACTGTGTACCACCTAATTGACCTATAATTATTTCCTGTGGTAGGATACACTATAACCCTGTAATATAATACGTGGCCAAATTTAAAAATTATAGATCAATATTAAGGTCCGATACCGTGCCGTTAGTTAACATAGAAAAGTGTCTTCGAATTTCATTGTTTTAATGCACTATTTAAAATATACATAGTGTACCCCCTAATTGACCTATAATTATTTCCTGTGGTAGGGTACACTATTACCCTGTAATATAATACGTGGTCCAATTTAAAAATTATAGGTCAATATTAAGGTCCGATACCGTGCCGTTAGTTAACATTGAAAAATGTTTTTGAATTTTTAAAGCATTTTAGAACGCTTATTTCCTCATTTTAAGCTTCTCAGAACACTTTATTTCGCATAGGCATACATAGTAAACTTTAGGGTCACGCTGTGTACCCCCTAATTGACCTATAATTATTTCCTGTGGTAGGATACACCTTAACCCTGTAATATAATACGTGGTCCAATTTAAAAATTATAGGTCAATATTAAGGTCCGATACCGTGCCGTTAGTTAACATAGAAAAGTGTCTTCGAATTTCCTTGTTTTAATGCACTATTTAAAATATACATAGTGTATCCCCTAATTGACCTATAATTATTTCCTGTGGTAGGGTACACTATTACCCTGTAATATAATACCTGGTCCAATTTAAATATTATGGGTCAATATTAAGGTCTGATATTGCGCCTTGCGTTAGTTAATAATTGAAAGATGACTTTGAATTTTTAAAGCATTTTAGAACACTTATTTCTTAATTTTAAGCTTCTCAGAACACTCTATTTCGCATAGGCATACATAGTAAACTTTAGGGTCACGCTGTGTACCCCCTAATTGACCTATAATTATTTTCTGTGGTAGGGTACACTATTACCCTGTAATATAATACGTGGTCCAATTTAAAAATTATAGGTCAATATTAAGGTCTGATATTGCGCCTTGCGTTAGTTAACCATTGAAAGATGTCTTTGAATTTTTAAAGCATTTTAGAACGCTTATTTCTTCATTTTAAGCTTCTCAGAACACTCTATTTCGCATAGGCATACATAGTAAACTTTAGGGTCACGCTGTGTACCCCCTAATTGACCTATAATTATTTCCTGCGGTAGGGTACACTATTACCCTGTAATATAATACGTGGTCCAATTTAAAAATTATAGGTCAATATTAAGGTCCGATACCGTGCCGTCAGTTAACATTGAAAAATGTCTTTGAATTTTTAAAGCATTTTAGAACGCTAATTTCTTCATTTTAAGCTTCTCAGAACACTTTATTTCGCATAGGCATACATAGTAAATTTTAGGGTCACACTGTGTACCCGCTAATTGACCTATAATTATTTCCTGTGGTAGGGTACACTATTACCCTGTGATATAATACGTGGTCCATTTTAAAAATTATAGGTCAATATTAAGGTCCGATACCGTGCCGTTAGTTAACATAGAAAAGTGTCTTCGTATTTCCTTGTTTTAATGCACTATTTAAAATATACATAGTGTACCCCCTAATTGACCTATAATTATTTCCTAGGGTAGGGTACACTATTACGCTGTAATATAATGCCTGGTCCAATTTAAATATTATGGGTCAATATTAAGGTCTGATATTGCGCCTTGCGTTAGTTAACCATTGAAAGATGTCTTTGAATTTTTAAAGCATTTTAGAACGCTTATTTCTTCATTTTAAGCTTCTGAGAACACTTTATTTCGCATAGGCATACATAGTAAACTTTAGGGTCCCGCTGTGTACCCCCTAATTGACCTATAATTATTTTCTGTTTTAGGGTACACTATCACCCTGTAATATAATACGTGGTCCAATTTAAAAATTTTAGGTCAATATTAAGGTCCGATACCGTGCCGTTAGTTAACATAGAAAAGAGTCTTCGAATTTCCTTGTTTTAATGTACTATTTAAAATATACATAGTGTACCCCCTAATTGACCTTTATTTAATTCCTGTGGTAGGGTACACTACTACCCTGTAATATAATACCTGGTCCAATTTAAATATTATGGTTCCATATTAAGGTCTGATATCGCGCCTTGCGTTAGTTAACCATTGAAAGATGTCTGAGTTTTTAAAGCATTTTAGAACGCTTATTTCTTCATTTTAAGCTTCTCCGAACACTCTATTTCGCATAGGCATACATAGTAAACTTTAGGGTCACGCTGTGTACCCCCTAATTGACCTATAATTATTTCCTGTGGTAGGGTACACTATTACCCTGTAATATAATACGAGGTCCAATTTAAAAATTATAGGTCAATATTAAGGTCCGATACCGTGCCGTTAGTTAACATAGAAAAGTGTCTTCGTATTACCTTGTTTTAATGCTCTATTTAAAATATACATAGTGTACCCCCTAATTGACCTATAATTATTTCCTGTGGCAAGGTACACTATTACCCTGTAATATAATACCTGGTCCAATTTAAATATTATGGGTCAATATTAAGGTCTGATATTGCGCCTAGCGTTAGTTAACCATTGAAAGATGTCTTTGAATTTTTAAAGCATTTTAGAACGCTTATTTCTTCATTTTAAGCTTCTCAGAACACTCTATTTCGCATAGGCATACATAGTAAACTTTAGGGTCACGCTGTGTACCCCCTAATTGACCTATAATTATTTCCTGTGGTAGGGTACACTATTACCCTGTAATATAATACGTGGTCCAATTTAAAAATTATAGGTCAATATTAAGGTCCGATACCGTGCCGTTAGTTAACATAGAAAAATGTCTTAGTATTTCCTTGTTTTAATGCACTATTTAAAATATACATAGTGTACCCCCTAATTGACCTATAATTATTTCCTGTCTCAGGGTACACTATTACCCTGTAATATAATACCTGGTCCAATTTAAATATTATGGGTCAATATTAAGGTCTGATATTGCGCCTAGCGTTAGTTAACCATTGAACGATGTCTTTGAATTTTTAAAGCATTTTAGAACGCTTATTTCTTCATTTTAAGCTTCTCAGAACACTCTATTTCGCAAAGGCATACATAGTAAACTTTAGGGTCACGCTGTGTACCCCCTAATTGACCTATAATTATTTCTTGTGGTAGTGTACACTATTACCATGTAATATAATACGTGGTCCAATTTAAAAATTATAGGTCAATATTAAGGTCCGATACCGGGCCGTTAGTTAACATAGAAAAGTGTCTTCGTATTTCCTTGTTTTAATGCACTATTTAAAATATACATAGTGTACCCCCTAATTGACCTATAATTATTTCCTGTGGTAGGGTTCACTATTACCCTGTAATATAATACCTGGTCCAATTCAAATATTATGGGTCAATATTAAGGTCTGATATTGCGCCTTGCGTTAGTTAACCATTGAAAGATGTTTTTGAATTTTTAAAGCATTTTAGAACGCTAATTTCTTCATTTTAAGCTTCTCAGAACACTCTATTTCGCATAGGCATACATAGTAAACTTTAGGGCCACGCTGTGTACCCTCTAATTGACCTATAATTATTTCCTGTGGTAGGGTACACTATTACCCTATAATATAATACGTGGTCCAATTTAAAAATTATAGGTCAATATTAAGGTCCGATACCGTGCCGTTAGTTAACATAGAAAAGTGTCTTCGTATTTCCTTGTTTTAATGCACTATTTAAAATATACATAGTGTACCCCCTAATTGACCTATAATTATTTCCTGTGGTAGGGTACACTATTACCATGTAATATAATACCTGGTCCAATTTAAATATTATGGGTCAATATTAAGGTCTGATATTGCGCCTTGCGCTAGTTAACCATTGAAAGATGTCTTTGAATTTTTAAAGCATTTTAGAACGCTTATTTCTTCATTTTAAGCTTCTCAGAACACTCTATTTCGCATAGGCATACATAGTAAACTTTAGGGTCACGCTGTGTACCCCCTAATGGACCTATAATTATTTCTTGTGGTAGGGTACACTATTACCCTATAATATAATACGTGGTCCAATTTAAAAATTATAGGTCAATATTAAGGTCCGATACCGTGCCGTTAGTTAACATAGAAAAGTGTCTTTGAATTTTTAAAGCATTTTAGAACGCTTATTTCCTCATTTTAAGCTTCTCAGAACACTTTATTTCGCATAGGCATACATAGTAAACTTTAGGGTCACACTGTGTACCCCCTAATTGACCTATAATTATTTCCTGAGGTAGGTTACACTATTACCCTGTAATATAATACCTGGTCCAATTCAAATATTATGGGTCAATATTAAGGTGTGATATTGCGCCTTGCGTTAGTTAACCATTGAAAGATGTCTTTGAATTTTTAAAGCATTTTAGAAAGCTTATTTCTTTATTTTAAGCATCTCAGAACACTCTATTTCGCATAGGCATACATAGTAAAATTTAGGGTCACGCTGTGTACCCCCTAAATGACCTATAATTATATCCTGTGGTAGGGTACACTATTACCCTGTAATAAAATACGTGGTCCAATTTAAAAATTATAGGTCAATATTAAGGTCTCATACCGTGCCGTTAGTTAACATAGAAAAATGTCTTTGAATTTTTAAAGCATTTTAGAACGCTTATTTCCTCATTTTAAGCTTCTCAGAACACTCTATTTCGCATAGGCATACATAGTAAACTTTAGGGTCACGCTGTGTACCCCCTAATTGACCTATAATTATTTCCTTTGGTAGGGTACACTATTACCCTGTAATATAATACCTGGTCCAATTTAAATATTATGGGTCAATATTAAGGTATGATATTGCGCCTTGCGTCAGTTAACCATTGAAAGATGTCTTTGAATTTTTAAAGCATTTTAGAACGCTTATTTCTTCATTTTAAGCTTCTCAGAACACTCTATTTCGCATAGGCATACATAGTAAAATTTAGGGTCACGCTGTGTACCCCCTAAATGACCTATAATTATTTCCTGTGGTAGGGTACACTATTACCCTGTAATATAATACGTGGTCCAATTTAAAAATTATAGGTCAATATTAAGTTCCGTTACCGTGCCGTTAGTTAACATTGAAAAATGTCTTCGTATTTCCTTGTTTTAATGCACTATTTAAAATATACATAGTGTACCCCCTAATTGACCTATAACTATTTCCTGTGGTAAGGTACACTATTACCCTGTAATACAGTACCTGGTTCAATTTAAATATTATGGGTCAATATTAAAGTTTGATATTGCGATTTGCGTTAGTTAACAATTGAAAGATGTCCTTGAATTTTTAAAGCATTTTAGAACGCTTATTTCTTCATTTTAAGCTTCTCAGAACACTCTATTTCGCATAGGCATACATAGTAAACTTTAGGGTCACGCTGTGTACCCCCTAATAGACCTATAATTATTTCTTGTGGTAGGGTACACTATTACCCTATAATATAATACGTGGTCCAATTTAAAAATTATAGGTCAATATTAAGGTCCGATACCGTGCCGTTAGTTAACATAGAAAAGTGTCTTTGAATTTTTAAAGCATTTTAGAACGCTTATTTCCTCATTTTAAGCTTCTCAGAACACTTTATTTCGCATAGGCATACATAGTAAACTTTAGGGTCACACTGTGTACCCCCTAATTGACCTATAATTATTTCCTGAGGTAGGTTACACTATTACCCTGTAATATAATACCTGGTCCAATTCAAATATTATGGGTCAATATTAAGGTCTGATATTGCGCCTTGCGTTAGTTAACCATTGAAAGATGTCTTTGAATTTTTAAAGCATTTTAGAACGCTAATTTCTTCATTTTAAGCTTCTCAGAACACTCTATTTCGCATAGGCGTACATAGTAAACTTTAGGGTCACGCTGTGTACCCTCTAATTGACCTATAATTATTTCCTGTGGTAGGGTACACTATTACCCTATAATATAATACGAGGTTCAATTTAAAAATTATAGGTCAATATTAAGGTCCGATACCGTGCCGTTAGTTAACATAGAAAAGTGTCTTCGTATTTCCTTGTTTTAATGCACTATTTAAAATAAACATAGTGTACCCCCTAATTGACCTATAATTATTTCCTGTGGTAGGGTACACTATTACCCTGTAATATAATACCTGGTTCAATTTAAATATTATGGGTCAATATTAAGGTCTGATATTGCGCCTTGCGCTAGTTAACCATTGAAAGATGTCTTTGAATTTTTAAAGCATTTTAGAACGCTTATTTCTTCATTTTAAGCTTCTCAGAACACTCTATTTCGCATAAGCATACATAGTAAAATTTAGGGTCACGCTGTGTACCCCCTAAATGACCTATAATTATTTCCTGTGGTAGGGTACACTATTACCTTGTAATATAATACGTGGTCCAATTTAAAAATTATAGGTCAATATTAAGGTCCGATACCGTGCCGTTAGTTAACATAGAAAAATGTCTTTGAATTTTTAAAGCATTTTAGAACGCTTATTTCCTCATTTTAAGCTTCTCAGAACACTTTATTTTGCATAGGCATACATAGTAAACTTTAGGGTCACTCTGTGTACCCCCTAATTGACCTATAATTATTTCCTGCGGTAAGGTACACTATAACCCTGTAATATAATACGTGGTCCAATTTAAAAATTATAGGTCAATATTAAGGTCCGATACCGTGCCGTTAGTTAACATAGAAAAGTGTCTTCGTATTTCCTTGTTTTAATGCACTATTTAAAATATACATAGTGTTCCCCCTAATTGACCTATAATTATTTCCTGGGGTAGGATACACTATTACCCTGTAATATAATACCTGGTCCAATTTAAATATTATGGGTCAATATTAAGGTGTGATATTGCGCCTTGCGTTAGTTAACCATTGAAAGATGTCTTTGAATTTTTAAAGCATTTTAGAAAGCTTATTTCTTTATTTTAAGCATCTCAGAACACTCTATTTCGCATAGGCATACATAGTAAAATTTAGGGTCACGCTGTGTACCCCCTAAATGACCTATAATTATATCCTGTGGTAGGGTACACTATTACCCTGTAATAAAATACGTGGTCCAATTTAAAAATTATAGGTCAATATTAAGGTCTCATACCGTGCCGTTAGTTAACATAGAAAAATGTCTTTGAATTTTTAAAGCATTTTAGAACGCTTATTTCCTCATTTTAAGCTTCTCAGAACACTCTATTTCGCATAGGCATACATAGTAAACTTTAGGGTCACGCTGTGTACCCCCTAATTAACCTATAATTATTTCCTTTGGTAGGGTACACTATTACCCTGTAATATAATACCTGGTCCAATTTAAATATTATGGGTCAATATTAAGGTATGATATTGCGCCTTGCGTCAGTTAACCATTGAAAGATGTCTTTGAATTTTTAAAGCATTTTAGAACGCTTATTTCTTCATTTTAAGCTTCTCAGAACACTCTATTTCGCATAGGCATACATAGTAAAATTTAGGGTCACGCTGTGTACCCCCTAAATGACCTATAATTATTTCCTGTGGTAGGGTACACTATTACCCTGTAATATAATACGTGGTCCAATTTAAAAATTATAGGTCAATATTAAGTTCCGTTACCGTGCCGTTAGTTAACATTGAAAAATGTCTTCGTATTTCCTTGTTTTAATGCACTATTTAAAATATACATAGTGTACCCCCTAATTGACCTATAACTATTTCCTGTGGTAAGGTACACTATTACCCTGTAATACAGTACCTGGTTCAATTTAAATATTGTGGGTCAATATTAAAGTTTGATATTGCGATTTGCGTTAGTTAACAATTGAAAGATGTCCTTGAATTTTTAAAGCATTTTAGAACGCTTATTTCTTCATTTTAAGCTTCTCAGAACACTTTATTTCGCATAGGCATATATAGTAAACTTTAGGGTCACGCTGTGTACCTCCTAATTGATCTATAATAATTTCCTGTGGTAGGGTACACTATTACACTGTAATATAATAGGTGGTCCAATTTAAAAATTATAGGTCAATATTAAGGTCCGATACCGTGCCGTTAGTTAGCATAGAAAAATGTCTTTGAATTTTTAAAGCATTTTAGAACGCTTATTTCCTCATTTTATGCTTCTCAGAACACTTTATTTCGCATAGGCATACATAGTAAACTTTAGGGTCACTCTGTGTACCCCCTAATTGACCTATAATTATTTCCTGCGGTAGGGTACACTATAACCCTGTAATATAATACGTGGTCCAATTTAAAAATTATAGGTCAATATTAAGGTCCGATACCGTGCCGTTAGTTAACATAGAAAAGTGTCTTCGTATTTCCTTGTTTTAATGCACTATTTAAAATATACATAGTGTTCCCCCTAATTGACCTATAATTATTTCCTGTGGTAGGATACACTATTACCCTGTAATATAATACCTGGTCCAATTTAAATATTATGGGTCAATATTAAGGTGTGATATTGCGCCTTGCGTTAGTTAACCATTGAAAGATGTCTTTGAATTTTTAAAGCATTTTAGAAAGCTTATTTCTTTATTTTAAGCATCTCAGAACACTCTATTTCGCATAGGCATACATAGTAAAATTTAGGGTCACGCTGTGTACCCCCTAAATGACCTATAATTATATCCTGTGGTAGGGTACACTATTACCCTGTAATAAAATACGTGGTCCAATTTAAAAATTATAGGTCAATATTAAGGTCCGATACCGTGCCGTTAGTTAACATAGAAAAATGTCTTTGAATTTTTAAAGCATTTTAGAACGCTTATTTCCTCATTTTAAGCTTCTCAGAACACTCTATTTCGCATAGGCATACATAGTAAACTTTAGGGTCACGCTGTGTACCCCCTAATTGACCTATAATTATTTCCTTTGGTAGGGTACACTATTACCCTGTAATATAATACCTGGTCCAATTTAAATATTATGGGTCAATATTAAGGTATGATATTGCGCCTTGCGTCAGTTAACCATTGAAAGATGTCTTTGAATTTTTAAAGCATTTTAGAACGCTTATTTCTTCATTTTAAGCTTCTCAGAACACTCTATTTCGCATAGGCATACATAGTAAAATTTAGGGTCACGCTGTGTACCCCCTAAATGACCTATAATTATTTCCTGTGGTAGGGTACACTATTACCCTGTAATATAATACGTGGTCCAATTTAAAAATTATAGGTCAATATTAAGTTCCGTTACCGTGCCGTTAGTAAACATTGAAAAATGTCTTCGTATTTCCTTGTTTTAATGCACTATTTAAAATATACATAGTGTACCCCCTAATTGACCTATAACTATTTCCTGTGGTAGGGTACACTATTACCCTGTAATACAGTACCTGGTTCAATTTAAATATTATGGGTCAATATTAAAGTTTGATATTGCGATTTGCGTTAGTTAACAATTGAAAGATGTCCTTGAATTTTTAAAGCATTTTAGAACGCTTATTTCTTCATTTTAAGCTTCTCAGAACACTTTATTTCGCATAGGCATATATAGTAAACTTTAGGGTCACGCTGTGTACCTCCTAATTGATCTATAATAATTTCCTGTGGTAGGGTACACTATAACCCTGTAATATAATACGTGGTCCAATTTAAAAATTATAGGTCAATATTAAGGTCCGATACCGTGCCGTTAGTTAACATAGAAAAGTGTCTTCGTATTTCCTTGTTTTAATGCACTATTTAAAATATACATAGTGTACCCCCTAATTGACCTATAATTATTTCCTGTGGAAGGGTACACAATTACCCTGTAATATAATACCTGGTCCAAATTAAATATTATGGGTCAATATTAAGGTCTGATATTGCGCCTTGCGTTAGTTAACCATTGAAAGATGTCTTTGAATTTTTAAAGCATTTTAGAACGCTTATTTCTTCATTTTAAGCATCTCAGAACACTCTATTTCGCATAGGCATACATAGTAAGATTTAGGGTCACGCTGTGTACCCCCTAAATGACCTATAATTATTTCCTGTGGTAGGGTACACTATTACCCTGTAATATAATACGTGGTCCAATTTAAAAATTATAGGTCAATATTAAGGTCCGATACCGTGCCGTTAGTTAACATAGAAAAATGTCTTTGAATTTTTAAAGCATTTTAGAACGCTTATTTCCTCATTTTAAGCTTCTCAGAACACTTTATTTCGCATAGGCATACATAGTAAATTTTAGGGTCACTCTGTGTACCCCCTAATTGACCTATAATTATTTCCTGTGGTAGGGTACACTATAACCCTGTAATATAATACGTGGTGCAATTTAAAAATTATAGGTCAATATTAAGGTCCGATACCGTGCCGTTAGTTAACATAGAAAAGTGTCTTCGTATTTTCTTGTTTTAATGCACTATTTAAAACATACATAGTGTACCCCCTAATTGACCTATAATTATTTCCTGTTGTAGGGTACACTATTACCCTGTAATATAATACCTGGTCCAATTGAAATATTATGGTTCCATATTAAGGTCTGATATCGCGCCTTGCGTTAGTTAACCATTGAAAGATGTCTTTGAATTTTTAAAGCATTTTAGAACGCTTATTTCTTCATTTTAAGCTGCTCAGAACACTCTATTTCGCAAGGGCATACATAGTAAATTTTAGGGTCATGCTGTGTACCACCTCATTGACCTATAATTATTTCCTGTGGTAAGGTACACTATTACCCTGTAATATAATACGTGGTACAATTTAAAAATTATAGGTCAATATTAAGGTCCGATACCGTGCCGTTAGTTAACATAGAAAAGTGTCTTCGTATTTCCTTGTTTTAATGCACTATTTAAAATATACATAGTGTACCCCCTAATTAACCTATAATTATTTCCTGTGGTAGGGTACACTATTACCCTGTAACATAATACCTGGTCCAATTTAAATATTATGGGTCAATATTAAGGTCTGATATTGCACCTTGCGCTAGTTAACCATTGAAAGATGTCTTTGAATTTTTAAAGCATTTTAGAACGCTTATTTCTTCATTTTAAGCTTCTCAGAACACTCTATTTCGCATAAGCATACATAGTAAAATTTAGGGTCACGCTGTGTGCCCCCTAAATGACCTATAATTATTTCTTGTGGTAGGGTACACTATTACCCTGTAATATAATACGTGGTACAATTTAAAAATTATAAGTCAATATTAAGGTCCGATACCGTGCCGCTAGTTAACATTGAAAAATGTCTTCGAATTTCCTTGTTTTAATGCACTATTTAAAATATACATAGTGTACCCCCTAATTGACCTATAATTATTTCCTGTGGTAGGGTACACTATTACCCTCTGATATAAAACCTGGTTCAAGTTAAATATTATGGGTCAATATTAAGGTCTGATATTGCGCCTTGCGTTAGTTAACCATTGAAAGATGTCTTTGAATTTTTAAAGCATTTTAGAACGCTTATTTCTTCATTTTAAGCATCTCAGAACACTCTATTTCGCATAGGCATACGTAGTAAAATTTAGGGTCACGCTGTGTACCCCCTAAATGACTTATAATTATTTCCTGTGGTAGGGTACACTATTACCCTGTAATATAATACGTGGTCCAATTTAAAAATTATAGGTCAATATTAAGGTCCGATACCGTGCCGTTAGTTAACATAGAAAAATGTCTTTGAATTTTTAAAGCATTTTAGAACGCTTATTTCCTCATTTTAAGCTTCTCAGAACACTTTATTTCGCATAGGCATACATAGTAAACTTTAGGGTCACTCTGTGTACCCCCTAATTGACCTATAATTATTTCCTGTGGTAGGGTACACTATAACCCTGTAATATAATACGTGGTCCAATTTAAAAATTATAGGTCAATATTAAGGTCCGATACCGTGCCGTTAGTTAACATAGAAAAGTGTCTTCGTATTTCCTTGTTTTAATGCACTATTTAAAATATACATAGTGTACCCCCTAAATGACCTATAATTATTTCCTGTGGTAGGGTACACTATTACCCTGTAATATAATACGTGGTCCAATTTAAAAATTATAGGTCAATATTAAGGTCCGATACCGTGCCGTTAGTTAACATAGAAAATTGTCTTCGTATTTCCTTGTTTTAATGCACTATTTAAAATATACATAGTGTACCCCCTAATTGACCTATAATTATTTCCTGTGGTAGGGTACACTATTACCCTGTAGTATAATACTTGATCCAATTTAAATATTATGGGTCAATATTAAGGTCTGATGTTGCGCTTTGCGTTAGTTAACCATTGAAAGATGTCTTTGAATTTTTAAAGCATTTTAGAACGCTTATTTCTTCATTTTAAGCATCTCAGAACACTCTATTTCGCATAGGCATACATAGTAAAATTTAGGGTCACGCTGTGTACCCCCTAAATGACCTATAATTATTTCCTGTGGTAGGGTACACTATTACCCTGTAATATAATACGTGGTCCAATTTAAAAATTATAGGTCAATATTAAGGTCCGATACCGTGCCGTTAGTTAACATAGAAAAATGTCTTTGAATTTTTAAAGCATTTTAGAACGCTTATTTCCTCATTTTAAGCTTCTCAGAACACTTTATTTCGCATAGGCATACATAGTCAACTTTAGGGTCACTCTGTGTACCCCCCTAATTGACCTATAATTATTTCCTGTGGTAGGGTACACTATAACCCTGTAATATAATACGTGGTCCAATTTAAAAATTATAGGTCAATATTAAGGTCCGATACCGTGCCGTTAGTTAACATAGAAAAGTGTCTTCGTATTTTCTTGTTTTAATGCACTATTTAAAATATACATAGTGTACCCCCTAATTGACCTATAATTATTTCCTGTTGTAGGGTACACTATTAGCCTGTAATATAATACTTGGTCCAATTGAAATATTATGGTTCCATATTAAGGTCTGATATCGCGCCTTGCGTTAGTTAACCATTGAAAGATGTCTTTGAATTTTTAAAGCATTTTAGAACGCTTATTTCTTCATTTTAAGCTTCTCTGAACACTCTATTTCTTATAGGCATACATAGTAAACTTTAGGGTCACGCTGTGTACCACTTAATTGACCTATAATTATTTCCTGTGGTAAGGTACACTATTACCCTGTAATATAATACGTGGTACAATTTAAAAATTATAGGTCAATATTAAGGTCCGATACCGGGCCGTTAGTTAACATAGAAAAGTGTCTTTGTATTTCCTTGTTTTAATGCACTATTTAAAATATACATAGTGTACCCCCTAAATGACCTATAATTATTTCCTGTGGTAGGGTACACTATTACCCTGTAATATAATAGGTGGTCCAATTTAAAAATTATAGGTCAATATTAAGGTCCGATACCGTGCCGTTAGTTAACATAGAAAAGTGTCTTTGTATTTCCTTGTTTTAATGCACTATTTAAAATATACATAGTGTACCCCCTAATTGACCTATAATTATTTCCTGTGGTAGGGTACACTATTACCCTGTAGTATAATACTTGATCCAATTTAAATATTATGGGTCAATATTAAGGTCTGATGTTGCGCTTTGCGTTAGTTAACCATTGAAAGATGTCTTTGAATTTTTAAAGCATTTTAGAACGCTTATTTCTTCATTTTAAGCATCTCAGAACACTCTATTTCGCATAGGCATACATAGTAAAATTTAGGGTCACGCTGTGTACCCCCTAATTGACCTATAATTATTTCCTGTGGTAGGGTACACTATTACCCTGTAATATAATAGTTGGTCCAATTTAAAAATTATAGGTCAATATTAAGGTCCGATACCGTGCCGTTAGTTAACATAGAAAAATGTCTTTGAATTTTTAAAGTATTTTAGAACGCTTATTTCCTCATTTTAAGCTTCTCAGAACACTTTATTTCGCATAGGCATATATAGTAAACTTTAGGGTCACTCTGCGTACCCCCTAATTGACCTATAATTATTTCCTGTGGTAGGGTACACTATAACCCTGAAATATAATACGTGGTCCAATTTAAAAATTATAGGTCAATATTAAGGTCCTATACCGTGCCGTTAGTTAACATAGAAAAGTGTCTTCGTATTTCCTTGTTTTAATGCACTATTTGAAATATACATAGTGTACCCCCTAATTGACCTATAATTATTTCCTGTGGTAGGGTACACTATTACCCTGTAATATAATACCTGGTCCAATTTAAATATTATGGGTCAATATTAAGGTCTGATATTGCGCCTTGCGTTAGTTAACCATTGAAAGATGTCTTTGAATTTTTAAAGCATTTTAGAACGCTTATTTCTTCATTTTAAGCATCTCAGAACACTCCATTTCGCATAGGCATACATAGTAAAATTTAGGGTCACGCTGTGTACCCCCTAAATGACCTATAATTATTTCCTGTGGTAGGGTACACTATTACCCTGTAATATAATACGTGGTCCAATTTAAAAATTATAGGTCAATATTAAGGTCCGATACCGTGCCGTTAGTTAACATAGAAAAATGTCTTTGAATTTTTAAAGCATTTTAGAACGCTTATTTCCTCATTTTAAGCTTCTCAGAACACTTTATTTCACATAGGCATACATAGTAAACTTTAGGGTCTATCTGTGTACCCCCTAATTGACCTATAATTATTTCCTGTGGTATGGTACACTATAACCCTGTAATATAATACGTGGTCCAATTTAAAAATTATAGGTCAATATTAAGGTCCGATACCGTGCCGTTAGTTAACATAGAAAAGTGTCTTCGTATTTTCTTGTTTTAATGCACTATTTAAAATATACATAGTGTACCCCCTAATTGACCTATAATTATTTCCTGTTGTAGGGTACACTATTACCTTGTAATATAATACCTGGTCCAATTGAAATATTATGGTTCCATATTAAGGTCTGATATCGCGCCTTGCGTTAGTTAACCATTGAAAGATGTCTTTGAATTTTTAAAGCATTTTAGAACGCTTATTTCTTCATTTTAAGCTTCTCAGAACACTCTATTTCGCATAGGCATACATAGTAAAATTTAGGGTCACGCTGTGTACCCCCTAAATGACCTATAATTATTTCCTGTGGTAGGGTACACTATTACCCTGTAATATAATACGTGGTACAATTTAAAAATTATAGGTCAATATTAAGTTCCGTTACCGTGCCGTTAGTTAACATTGAAAAATGTCTTCGTATTTCCTTGTTTTAATGCACTATTTAAAATATACATAGTGTACCCCCTAATTGACCTATAACTATTTCCTGTGGTAGGGTACACTATTACCCTGTAATACAATACCTGGTTCAATTTAAATATTATGGGTCAATATTAAGGTTTGATATTGCGCCTTGCGTTAGTTAACCATTGAAAGATGTCCTTGAATTTTTAAAGCATTTTAGAACGCTTATTGCTTCATTTTAAGCTTCTCAGAACACTTTATTTCGCATAGGCATACATAGTAAACTTTAGGGTCACGCTGTGTACCTCCTAATTGATCTATAATTATTTCCTGTGGTAGGGTACACTATTACACTGTAATATAATAGGTGGTCCAATTTAAAAATTATAGGTCAATATTAAGGTCCGATACCGTGCCGTTAGTTAGCATAGAAAAATGTCTTTGAATTTTTAAAGCATTTTAGAACGCTTATTTCCTCATTTTAAGCTTCTCAGAACACTTTATTTCGCATAGGCATACATAGTAAACTTTAGGGTCACTCTGCGTACCCCCTAATTGACCTATAATTATTTCCTGTGGTAGGGTACACTATTACCCTGTAATATAATACGTGGTCCAATTTAAAAATTATAGGTCAATATTAAGGTCCGATACCGTGCCGTTAGTTAACATAGAAAAGTGTCTTCGTATTTCCTTGTTTTAATGCACTATTTAAAATATACATAGTGTACCCCCTAATTGACCTATAATTATTTCCTGTGGAAGGGTACACTATTACCCTGTAATATAATACCTGGTCCAATTTAAATATTATATGTCAATATTAAGGTCTGATATTGCGCCTTGCGTTAGTTAACCATTGAAAGATGTCTTTGAATTTTTAAAGCATTTTAGAACGCTTATTTCTTCATTTTAAGCATCTCAGAACACTCTATTTCGCATAGGCATACATAGTAAGATTTAGGGTCACGCTGTGTACCCCCTAAATGACCTATAATTATTTCCTGTGGTAGGGTACACTATTACCCTGTGATATAATACGTGGTCCAATTTAAAAATTATAGGTCAATATTAAGGTCCGATACCGTGCCGTTAGTTAACATAGAAAAATGTCTTTGAATTTTTAAAGCATTTTAGAACGCTTATTTCCTCATTTTAAGCTTCTCAGAACACTTTATTTCGCATAGGCATACATAGTAAATTTTAGGGTCACTCTGTGTACCCCTAATTGACCTATAATTATTTCCTGTGGTAGGGTACACTATAACCCTGTAATATAATACGTGGTCCAATTTAAAAATTATAGGTCAATATTAAGGTCCGATACCGTGCCGTTAGTTAACATAGAAAAGTGTCTTCGTATTTTCTTGTTTTAATGCACTATTTAAAACATACATAGTGTACCCCCTAATTGACCTTTAATTATTTCCTGTTGTTGGGTACACTATTACCCTGTAATATAATAGGTGGTCCAATTTAAAAATTATAGGTCAATATTAAGGTCCGATACCGTGCCGTTAGTTAACATAGAAAAATGTCTTTGAATTTTTAAAGCATTTTAGAACGCTTATTTCCTCATTTTAAGCTTCTCAGAACACTCTATTTCGCATAGGCATACATAGTAAACTTTAGGGTCACGCTGTGTACCCCCTAATTGACCTATAATTATTTCCTTTGGTAGGGTACACTATTACCCTGTAATATAATACCTGGTCCAATTTAAATATTATGGGTCAATATTAAGGTATGATATTGCGCCTTGCGTTAGTTAACCATTGAAAGATGTCTTTGAATTTTTAAAGCATTTTAGAACGCTTATTTCTTCATTTTAAGCTTCTCGGAACACTCTATTTCGCATAGGCATACATAGTAAAATTTAGGGTCACGCTGTGTACCTTCTAAATGACCTATAATTATTCCCTGTGGTAGGGTACACTATTACCCTGTAATATAATACGTGGTCCAATTTAAAAATTATAGGTCATTATTAAGTTCCGTTACCGTGCCGTTAGTTAACATTGAAAAATGTCTTCGTATTTCCTTGTTTTAATGCACTATTTAAAATATACATAGTGTACCCCCTAATTGACCTATAACTATTTCCTGTGGTAGGGTACACTATTACCCTGTAATACAATACCTGGTTCAATTTAAATATTATGGGTCAATATTAAGGTTTGATATTGCGCCTTGCGTTAGTTAACCATTGAAAGATGTCTTTGAATTTTTAAAGCATTTTAGAACGCTTATTGCTTCATTTTAAACTTCTCAGAACACTTTATTTCGCATAGGCATACATAGTAAACTTTAGGGTCACGCTGTGTACCTCCTAATTGATCTATAATTATTTCCTGTGGTAGGGTACACTATTACACTGTAATATAATAGGTGGTCCAATTTAAAAATTATAGGTCAATATTAAGGTCCGATACCGTGCCGTTAGTTAGCATAGAAAAATGTCTTTGAATTTTTAAAGCATTTTAGAACGCTTATTTCCTCATTTTAAGCTTCTCAGAACACTTTATTTCGCATAGGCATACATAGTAAACTTTAGGGTCACTCTGCGTGCCCCCTAATTGACCTATAATTATTTCCTGTGGTAGGGTACACTATAACCCTGTAATATAATACGTGGTCCAATTTAAAAATTATAGGTCAATATTAAGGTCCGATACCGTGCCGTTAGTTAACATAGAAAAGTGTCTTCGTATTTCCTTGTTTTAATGCACTATTTAAAATATACATAGTGTACCCCCTAATTGACCTATAATTATTTCCTGTGGAAGGGTACACTATTACCCTGTAATATAATACCTGGTCCAATTTAAATATTATGGGTCAATATTAAGGTCTGATATTGCTCCTTGCGTTAGTTAACCATTGAAAGATGTCTTTGAATTTGTAAAGCATTTTAGAACGCTTATTTCTTCATTTTAAGCATCTCAGAACACTCTATTTCGCATAGGCATACATAGTAAGATTTAGGGTCACGCTGTGTACCCCCTAAATGACCTATAATTATTTCCTGTGGTATGGTACACTATTACCCTGTGATATAATACGTGGTCCAATTTAAAAATTATAGTTCAATATTAAGGTCCGATACCGTGCCGTTAGTTAACATAGAAAAATGTCTTTGAATTTTTAAAGCATTTTAGAACGCTTATTTCCTCATTTTAAGCTTCTCAGAACACTTTATTTCGCATAGGCATACATAGTAAATTTTAGGGTCACTCTGTGTACCCCTAATTGACCTATAATTATTTCCTGTGGTAGGGTACACTATAACCCTGTAATATAATACGTGGTCCAATTTAAAAATTATAGGTCAATATTAAGGTCCGATACCGTGCCGTTAGTTAACATAGAAAAGTGTCTTCGTATTTTCTTGTTTTAATGCACTATTTAAAACATACATAGTGTACCCCCTAATTGACCTTTAATTATTTCCTGTTGTTGGGTACACTATTACCCTGTAATATAATAGGTGGTCCAATTTAAAAATTATAGGTCAATATTAAGGTCCGATACCGTGCCGTTAGTTAACATAGAAAAATGTCTTTGAATTTTTAAAGCATTTTAGAACGCTTATTTCCTCATTTTAAGCTTCTCAGAACACTCTATTTCGCATAGGCATACATAGTAAACTTTAGGGTCACGCTGTGTACCCCCTAATTGACCTATAATTATTTCCTTTGGTAGGGTACACTATTACCCTGTAATATAATACCTGGTCCAATTTAAATATTATGGGTCAATATTAAGGTATGATATTGCGCCTTGCGTTAGTTAACCATTGAAAGATGTCTTTGAATTTTTAAAGCATTTTAGAACGCTTATTTCTTCATTTTAAGCTTCTCAGAACACTCTATTTCGCATAGGCATACATAGTAAAATTTAGGGTCACGCTGTGTACCTTCTAAATGACCTATAATTATTTCCTGTGGTAGGGTACACTATTACCCTGTGATATAATACGTGGTCCAATTTAAAAATTATAGGTCAATATTAAGGTCCGATACCGTGCCGTTAGTTAACATAGAAAAATGTCTTTGAATTTTTAAAGCATTTTAGAACGCTTATTTCTTCATTTTAAGCTTCTCAGAACACTCTATTTCGCATAGGCATACATAGTAAACTTTAGGGTCACTCTGCGTGCCCCCTAATTGACCTATAATTATTTCCTGTGGTAGGGTACACTATAACCCTGTAATATAATACGTGGTCCAATTTAAAAATTATAGGTCAATATTAAGGTCCGATACCGTGCCGTTAGTTAACATAGAAAAGTGTCTTCGTATTTCCTTGTTTTAATGCACTATTTAAAATATACATAGTGTACCCCCTAATTGACCTATAATTATTTCCTGTGGAAGGGTACACTATTACCCTGTAATATAATACCTGGTCCAATTTAAATATTATGGGTCAATATTAAGGTCTGATATTGCTCCTTGCGTTAGTTAACCATTGAAAGATGTCTTTGAATTTGTAAAGCATTTTAGAACGCTTATTTCTTCATTTTAAGCATCTCAGAACACTCTATTTCGCATAGGCATACATAGTAAGATTTAGGGTCACGCTGTGTACCCCCTAAATGACCTATAATTATTTCCTGTGGAAGGGTACACTATAACCCTGTAATATAATACGTGGTCCAGTTTAAAAATTATAGGTCAATATTAAGGTCCGATACCGTGCCGTTAGTTAACATAGAAAAGTGTCTTCGTATTTCCTTGTTTTAATGCACTATTTAAAATATACATAGTGTACCCCCTAATTGACCTATAAATATTTCCTGTGGTAGGGTACACTATTACCCTGTAACATAATACCTGGTCCAATTTAAATATTATGGGTCAATATTAAGGTCTGATATTGCGCCTTGCGCTAGTTAACCATTGAAAGATGTCTTTGAATTTTTAAAGCATTTTAGAACGCTTATTTCTTCATTTTAAGCTTCTCAGAACACTCTATTTCGCATAGGCATACATAGTAAAATTTAGGGTCACGCTGTGTACCCCCTAAATGACCTATAATTATTTCCTGTGGTAGGGTACACTATTACCCTGTAATATAATACGTGGTCCAATTTAAAAATTATAGGTCAATATTAAGGTCCGATACCGTGCCGTTAGTTAACATAGAAAAGTGTCTTCGTATTTTCTTGTTTTAATGCACTATTTAAAATATACATAGTGTACCCCCTAATTGACCTATAAATATTTCCTGTGGTAGGGTACACTATTACCCTGTAATATAATACCTGGTCCAATTTAAATATTATGGGTCAATATTAAAGTCTGATATTGCGCCTTGCGTTAGTTAACCATTGGAAGATGTCTTTGAATTTTTAAAGCATTTTAGAACGCTTATTTCTTCATTTTAAGCATCTCAGAACACTCTATTTCGCATAGGCATACATAGTAAAATTTAGGGTCACGCTGTGTACCCCCTAAATGACCTATAATTAATTCCTGTGGTAGGGTACACTATTACCCTGTAATATAATACGTGGTCCAATTTAAAAATTATAGGTCAATATTAAGGTCCGATACCGTGCCGTTAGTTAACATAGAAAAATGTCTTTGAATTTTTAAAGCATTTTAGAACGCTTATTTCCTTATTTTAAGCTTCTCAGAACACTTTATTTCGCATAGGCATACATAGTAAACTTTAGGGTCACGCTGTGTACCCCCTAATTGACCTATAATTATTTCCTGTGGTAGGGTACAATATTACCCTGTAATATAATAGGTGGTCCAATTTAAAAAAATATAGGTCAATATTAAGGTCCGATACCGTGCCGTTAGTTAACATAGAAAAATGTCTTTGAATTTTTAAAGTATTTTAGAACGCTTATTTCCTCATTTTAAGCTTCTCAGAACACTTTATTTCGCATAGGCATACATAGTAAACTTTAGGGTCACTCTGCGTACCCCCTAATTGACCTATAATTATTTCCTGTGGTAGGGTACACTATAACCCTGTAATATAATACGTGGTTTAATTTAAAAATTATAGGGCAATATTAAGGTCCGATACCGTGCCGTTAGTTAACATAGAAAAGTGTCTTCGTATTTCCTTGTTTTAATGCACTATTTAAAATATACATAGTGTACCCCCTAATTGACCTATAATTATTTCCTGTGGTAGGGTACACTATTACCCTGTAATATAATACCTGGTCCAATTTAAATATTATGGGTCAATATTAAGGTCTGATATTGCGCCTTGCGTTAGTTAACCATTGAAAGATGTCTTTGAATTTTTAAAGCATTTTAGAACGCTTATTTCTTCATTTTAAGCATCTCAGAACACTCTATTTCGCATAGGCATACATAGTAAAATTTAGGGTCACGCTGTGTACCCCCTAAATGACCTATAATTATTTCCTGTGGTAGGGTACACTATTACCCTGTAATATAATACGTGGTCCAATTTAAAAATTATAGGTCAATATTAAGGTCCGATACCGTGCCGTTAGTTAACATAGAAAAATGTCTTCGTATTTTCTTGTTTTAATGCACTATTTAAAATATACATAGTGTACCCCCTAATTGACCTATAATTATTTCCTGTTGTAGGGTACACTATTACCCTGTAATATAATACCTGGTCCAATTGAAATATTATGGTTCCATATTAAGGTCTGATATCGCGCCTTGCGTTAGTTAACCATTGAAAGATGTCTTTGAATTTTTAAAGCATTTTAGAACGCTTATTTCTTCATTTTAAGCTTCTCAGAACACTCTATTTCTTATAGGCATACATAGTAAACTTTAGGGTCACGCTGTGTACCACCTAATTGACCTATAATTATTTCCTGTGGTAAGGTACACTATTACCCTGTAATATAATACGTGGTACAATTTAAAAATTATAGGTCAATATTAAGGTCCGATACCGTGCCGTTAGTTAACATAGAAAAGTGTCTATGTATTTCCTTGTTTTAATGCACTATTTAAAATATACATAGTGTACCCCCTAAATGACCTATAATTATTTCCTGTGGTTGGGTACACTATTACCCTGTAATATAATACCTGGTCCAATTTAAATATTATGGGTCAATATTAAGGTCTGATATTGCGCCTTGCGTTAGTTAACCATTGGAAGATGTCTTTGAATTTTTAAAGCATTTTAGAACGCTTATTTCTTCATTTTAAGCATCTCAGAACACTCTATTTCGCATAGGCATACATAGTAAAATTTAGGGTCACGCTGTGTACCCCCTAAATGACCTATAATTATTTCCTGTGGTAGGGTACACTATTACCCTGTAATATAATACGTGGTCCAATTTAAAAATTATAGGTCAATATTAAGGTCCGATACCGTGCCGTTAGTTAACATAGAAAAGTGTCTTCGTATTTTCTTGTTTTAATGCACTATTTAAAATATACATAGTGTTCCCCCTAATTGACCTATAAATATTTCCTGTGGTAGGGTACACTATTACCCTGTAATATAATACCTGGTCCAATTTAAATATTATGGGTCAATATTAAGGTCTGATATTGCGCCTTGCGTTAGTTAACCATTGGAAGATGTCTTTGAATTTTTAAAGCATTTTAGAACGCTTATTTCTTCATTTTAAGCATCTCAGAACACTCTATTTCGCATAGGCATACATAGTAAAATTTAGGGTCACGCTGTGTACCCCCTAAATGACCTATAATTAATTCCTGTGGTAGGGTACACTATTACCCTGTAATATAATACGTGGTCCAATTTAAAAATTATAGGTCAATATTAAGGTCCGATACCGTGCCGTTAGTTAACATAGAAAAATGTCTTTGAATTTTTAAAGCATTTTAGAACGCTTATTTCCTTATTTTAAGCTTCTCAGAACACTTTATTTCGCATAGGCATACATAGTAAACTTTAGGGTCATGCTGTGTACCCCCTAATTGACCTATAATTATTTCCTGTGGTAGGGTACAATATTACCCTGTAATATAATAGGTGGTCCAATTTAAAAAAATATAGGTCAATATTAAGGTCCGATACCGTGCCGTTAGTTAACATAGAAAAATGTCTTTGAATTTTTAAAGTATTTTAGAACGCTTATTTCCTCATTTTAAGCTTCTCAGAACACTTTATTTCGCATAGGCATACATAGTAAACTTTAGGGTCACTCTGCGTACCCCCTAATTGACCTATAATTATTTCCTGTGGTAGGGTACACTATAACCCTGTAATATAATACGTGGTCCAATTTAAAAATTATAGGTCAATATTAAGGTCCGATACCGTGCCGTTAGTTAACATAGAAAAGTGTCTTCGTATTTCCTTGTTTTAATGCACTATTTAAAATATACATAGTGTTCCCCCTAATTGACCTATAAATATTTCCTGTGGTAGGGTACACTATTACCCTGTAATATAATACCTGGTCCAATTTAAATATTATGGGTCAATATTAAGGTCTGATATTGCGCCTTGCGTTAGTTAACCATTGGAAGATGTCTTTGAATTTTTAAAGCATTTTAGAACGCTTATTTCTTCATTTTAAGCATCTCAGAACACTCTATTTCGCATAGGCATACATAGTAAAATTTAGGGTCACGCTGTGTACCCCTTAAATGACCTATAATTATTTCCTGTGGTAGGGTACACTATTACCCTGTAATATAATGCGTGGTCCAATTTAAAAATTATAGGTCAATATTAAGGTCCGATACCGTGCCGTTAGTTAACATAGAAAAATGTCTTTGAATTTTTAAAGCATTTTAGAACGCTTATTTCCTTATTTTAAGCTTCTCAGAACACTTTATTTCGCATAGGCATACATAGTAAACTTTAGGGTCACTCTGCGTACCCCCTAATTGACCTATAATTATTTCCTGTGGTAGGGTACACTATAACCCTGTAATATAATACGTGGTCCAATTTAAAAATTATAGGTCAATATTAAGGTCCGATACCGTGCCGTTAGTTAACATAGAAAAGTGTCTTCGTATTTCCTTGTTTTAATGCACTATTTAAAATATACATAGTGTACCCCCTAATTGACCTATAATTATTTCCTGTGGTAGGGTACACTATTACCCTGTAATATAATACCTGGTCCAATTTAAATATTATGGGTCAATATTAAGGTCTGATATTGCGCCTTGCGTTAGTTAACCATTGAAAGATGTCTTTGAATTTTTAAAGCATTTTAGAACGCTTATTTCTTCATTTTAAGCATCTCAGAACACTCTATTTCGCATAGGCATACATAGTAAAATTTAGGGTCACGCTGTGTACCCCCTAAATGACCTATAATTATTTCCTGTGGTAGGGTACACTATTACCCTGTAATATAATACGTGGTCCAATTTAAAAATTATAGGTCAATATTAAGGTCCGATACCGTGCCGTTAGTTAACATAGAAAAATGTCTTTGAATTTTTAAAGCATTTTAGAACGCTTATTTCCTCATTTTAAGCTTCTCAGAACACTTTATTTCGCATAGGCATACATAGTCAACTTTAGGGTCACTCTGTGTACCCCCCTAATTGACCTATAATTATTTCCTGTGGTAGGGTACACTATAACCCTGTAATATAATACGTGGTCCAATTTAAAAATTATAGGTCAATATTAAGGTCCGATACCGTGCCGTTAGTTAACATAGAAAAGTGTCTTCGTATTTTCTTGTTTTAATGCACTATTTAAAATATACATAGTGTACCCCCTAATTGACCTATAATTATTTCCTGTTGTAGGGTACACTATTACCCTGTAATATAATACCTGGTCCAATTGAAATATTATGGTTCCATATTAAGGTCTGATATCGCGCCTTGCGTTAGTTAACCATTGAAAGATGTCTTTGAATTTTTAAAGCATTTTAGAACGCTTATTTCTTCATTTTAAGCTTCTCAGAACACTCTATTTCTTATAGGCATACATAGTAAACTTTAGGGTCACGCTGTGTACCACCTAATTGACCTATAATTATTTCCTGTGGTAAGGTACACTATTACCCTGTAATATAATACGTGGTACAATTTAAAAATTATAGGTCAATATTAAGGTCCGATACCGTGCCGTTAGTTAACATAGAAAAGTGTCTATGTATTTCCTTGTTTTAATGCACTATTTAAAATATACATAGTGTACCCCCTAAATGACCTATAATTATTTCCTGTGGTAGGGTACACTATTACCCTGTAATATAATAGGTGGTCCAATTTAAAAATTATAGGTCAATATTAAGGTCCGATACCGTGCCGTTAGTTAACATAGAAAAATGTCTTTGAATTTTTAAAGCATCTTAGAACGCTTATTTCTTCATTTTAAGCTTCTCAGAACACTCTATTTCTTATAGGCATACATAGTAAACTTTAGGGTCACGCTGTGTACCACCTAATTGACCTATAATTATTTCCTGTGGTAAGGTACACTATTACCCTGTAATATAATACGTGGTACAATTTAAAAATTATAGGTCAATATTAAGGTCCGATACCGTGCCATTAGTTAACATAGAAAAGTGTCTTTGCATTTCCTTGTTTTAATGCGCTATTTAAAATATACATAGTGTACCCCCTAATTGACCTATAATTATTTCCTGTGGTAGGGTACACTATTACCCTGTAGTATAATACTTGATCCAATTTAAATATTATGGGTCAATATTAAGGTCTGATGTTGCGCTTTGCGTTAGTTAACCATTGAAAGATGTCTTTGAATTTTTAAAGCATTTTAGAACGCTTATTTCTTCATTTTAAGCATCTCAGAACACTCTATTTCGCATAGGCATACATAGTAAGATTTAGGGTCACGCTGTGTACCCCCTAAATGACCTATAATTATTTCCTGTGGTAGGGTTCACTATTACCCTGTAATATAATACGTGGTCCAATTTAAAAATTATAGGTCAATATTAAGATCCGATACCGTGCCGTTAGTTAACATAGAAAAATGTCTTTGAATTTTTAAAGCATTTTAGAACGCTTATTTCCTCATTTTAAGCTTCTCAGAGCACTTTATTTCGCATAGGCATACATAGTAAACTTTGGGGTCACTCTGTGTACCTCCTAATTGACCTATAATTATTTCCTGTGGTAGGGTACACTATAACCCTGTAATATAATACGTGGTCCAATTTAAAAATTATAGGTCAATATTAAGGTCCGATACCGTGCCGTTAGTTAACATAGAAAAGTGTCTTCATATTTCCTTGTTTTAATGCACTATTTAAAATATACATAGTGTACCCCCTAATTGACCTATAATTATTTCTTGTGGTAAGGTACACTATTACCCTGTAATATAATACCTGGTCCAATATAAATATTATGGGTCAATATTAAGGTCTGATATTGCGCCTTGCGTTAGTTAACCATTGAAAGATGTCTTTGAATTTTTAAAGCATTTTAGAACGCTTATTTCTTCATTTTAAGCATCTCAGAACACTCTATTTCGCATAGGCATACATAGTAAAATTTAGGGTCACGCTGTGTACCCCCTAAATGACCTATAATTATTTCCTGTGGTAGGGTACACTATTACATTGTAATATAATACGTGGTCCAATTTAAAAATTATAGGTCAATATTAAGGTCCGATACCGTGCCGTTAGTTAACATAGAAAAATGTCTTTGAATTTTTAAAGCATTTTAGAACGCTTATTTCCTCATTTTAAGCTTCTCAGAACACTTTATTTCGCATAGGCATACATAGTAAACTTTAGGGTCACGCTGTGTACCCCCTAATTGACCTATAATTATTTCCTGTGGTAGTGTACACTATAACCCTGTAATATAATACGTGGTCCAATTTAAAAATTATAGGTCAATATTAAGGTCCGATACCGTGCCGTTAGTTAACATAGAAAAGTGTCTTCGAATTTCCTTGTTTTAATGCACTATTTAAAATATACATAGTGTACCCCCTAATTGACCTATAATTATTTCCTGTGGTAGGAAACACTATTACCCTGTAATATAATACGTGGTCCAATTTGAAAATTATAGGTCAATATTAAGGTCTGATATTGCGCCTTGCGTTAGCTAACCATTGAAAGATGTCTTTGAATTTTTAAAGCATTTTAGAACGCTTATTTCTTCATTTTAAGCTTCTCAGAACACTCTATTTCGCATAGGCATACATAGTAAACTTTAGGGTCACGCTGTGTACCCCCTAATTGACCTATAATTATTTCCTGTGGTAGGGTACACTATTACCCTGTAATATAATACGTGGTCCAATTTAAAAATTATACGTCAATATTAAGGTCCGATACCGTGCCGTTAGTTAACATAGAAAAATGTCTTTGAATTTTTAAAGCATTTTAGAACGCTTATTTCCTCATTTTAAGCTTCTCAGAACACTTTATTTCGCATAGGCATTCATAGTAACCTTTAGGGTCACGCTGTGTACCCCCTAATTGACCTATAATTATTTTCCGTGGTAGGGTACACTATCACCCTGTAATATAATACGTGGCCCAATTTAAAAATTTTAGGTCAATATTAAGGTCCGATACCGTGCCGTTAGTTAACATAGAAAAGAGTCTTCGAATTTTCTTGTTTTAATGCACTATTTAAAATATACATAGTGTACCCCCTAATTGACCTATATATATTTCCTGTGGTAGGGTACACTATTACCCTGTAATATAATACCTGGTCCAATTTAAATATTATGGGTCAATATTAAGGTCTGATATCGCGCCTTGCGTTAGTTAACCATTGAAAGATGTCTTTGAATTTTTAAAGCATTTTAGAATGCTTATTTCGTCATTTTAAGCTTCTCAGAACACTCTATTTTGCATAGGCATACATAGTAAACTTTAGGGCCACGCTGTGTACCACCTAATTGACCTATAATTATTTCCTGTGGTAAGGTGCACTATTACCCTGTAATATAATGCGTGGTACAATTTAAAAATTATAGGTCAATATTAAGGTCCGATACCGTGCCGTTAGTTAACATAGAAAAGTGTCTTCGTATTTCCTTGTTTTAATGCACTATTTAAAATATACATAGTGTACCCCCTAAATGACCTATAATTATTTCCTGTGGTAGGGTACACTATTACCCTGTAATATAACAGGTGGTCCAATTTAGAAATTATAGGTCAATATTAAGGTCCGATACCGTGCCGTTAGTTAACATAGAAAAATGTCTTTGAATTTTTAAAGCATTTTAGAACGCTTATTTCCTCATTTTAAGCTTCTCAGAGCACTTTATTTCGCATAGGCATACATAGTAAACTTTGGGGTCACTCTGTGTACCCCCTAATTGACCTATAATTATTTCCTGTGGTAGGGTACACTATTACCCTGTAATATAATACGTGGTCCAATTTAAAAATTATAGGTCAATATTAAGGTCCGATACCGTGCCGTTAGTTAACATAGAAAAATGTCTTTGACTTTTTAAAGCAATTTAGAACGCTTATTTCCTCATTTTAAGCTTCTCAGAACACTTTATTTTGCATAGGCATACATAGTAAACTTTAGGGTCACGCTGTGTACCCCCTAATTGACCTATAATTATTTCCTGTGGTAGGGTACACTATAACCCTGTAATATAATACGTGGTCCAATTTAAAAATTATAGGTCAATATTAAGGTCCGAAACCGTGCCGTTAGTTAACATAGAAAAGTGTCTTCGAATTTTCTTGTTTTAATGCACTATTTAAAATATACATAGTGTACCCCCTAATTGACCTATAATTATTTCCTGTGGTAGGGTACACTATTACCCTGTAATATAATACCTGGTCCAATATAAATATTATGGGTCAATATTAAGGTCTGATATTGCGCCTTGCGTTAGTTAACCATTGAAAGATGTCTTTGAATTTTTAAAGCATTTTAGAACGCTTATTTCTTCATTTTAAGCATCTCAGAACACTCTATTTCGCATAGGCATACATAGTAAAAATTAGGGTCACGCTGTGTACCCCCTAAATGACCTATAATTATTTCCTGTGGTAGGGTACACTATTACATTGTAATATAATACGTGGTCCAATTTAAAAATTATAGGTCAATATTAAGGTCCGATACCGTGCCGTTAGTTAACATAGAAAAATGTCTTTGAATTTTTAAAGCATTTTAGAACGCTTATTTCCTCATTTTAAGCTTCTCAGAACACTTTATTTCGCATAGGCATACATAGTAAACTTTAGGGTCACGCTGTGTACCCCCTAATTGACCTATAATTATTTCCTGTGGTAGTGTACACTATAACCCTGTAATATAATACGTGGTCCAATTTAAAAATTATAGGTCAATATTAAGGTCCGATACCGTGCCGTTAGTTAACATAGAAAAGTGTCTTCGAATTTCCTTGTTTTAATGCACTATTTAAAATATACATAGTGTACCCCCTAATTGACCTATAATTATTTCCTGTGGTAGGGTACACTATTACCCTGTAATATAATACCTGGTCCAATTTAAATATTATGGGTCAATATTAAGGTCTGATATTGCGCCTTGCGTTAGTTAACCATTGAAAGATGTCTTTGAATTTTTAAAGCATTTTAGAACGCTTATTTCTTCATTTTAAGCATCTCAGAACACTCTATTTCGCATAGGCTTACATAGTAAAATTTAGGGTCACGCTGTGTACCCCCTAATTGACCTATAATTATTTCCTGTGGAAGGGTACACTATAACCCTGTAATATAATACGTGGTCCAATTTGAAAATTATAGGTCAATATTAAGGTCTGATATTGCGCCTTGCGTTAGCTAACCATTGAAAGATGTCTTTGAATTTTTAAAGCATTTTAGAACGCTTATTTCTTCATTTTAAGCTTCTCAGAACACTCTATTTCGCATAGGCATACATAGTAAACTTTAGGGTCACGCTGTGTACCCCCTAATTGACCTATAATTATTTCCTGTGGTAGGGTACACTATTACCCTGTAATATAATACGTGGTCCAATTTAAAAATTATACGTCAATATTAAGGTCCGATACCGTGCCGTTAGTTAACATAGAAAAGTGTCTTCGTATTTCCTTGTTTTAATGCACTATTTAAAATATACATAGTGTACCCCCTAATTGACCTATAATTATTTCCTGTGGAAGGGTACACTATTACCCTGTAATATAATACCTGGTCCAATTTAAATATTATGGGTCAATATTAAGGTCTGATATTGCTCCTTGCGTTAGTTAACCATTGAAAGATGTCTTTGAATTTTTAAAGCATTTTAGAACGTTTATTTCTTCATTTTAAGCTTCTCAGAACACTCTATTTCGCATAGGCATACATAGTAAAATTTAGGGTCACTCTGTGTACCCCCTAATTGACCTATAATTATTTCCTGTGGAAGGGTACACTATAACCCTGTAATATAATACGTGGTCCAGTTTAAAAATTATAGGTCAATATTAAGGTCCGATACCGTGCCGTTAGTTAACATAGAAAAGTGTCTTCGTATTTCCTTGTTTTAATGCACTATTTAAAATATACATAGTGTACCCCCTAATTGACCTATAAATATTTCCTGTGGTAGGGTACACTATTACCCTGTAACATAATACCTGGTCCAATTTAAATATTATGGGTCAATATTAAGGTCTGATATTGCGCCTTGCGCTAGTTAACCATTGAAAGATGTCTTTGAATTTTTAAAGCATTTTAGAACGCTTATTTCTTCATTTTAAGCTTCTCAGAACACTCTATTTCGCATAGGCATACATAGTAAAATTTAGGGTCACGCTGTGTACCCCCTAAATGACCTATAATTATTTCCTGTGGTAGGGTACACTATTACCCTGTAATATAATACGTGGTCCAATTTAAAAATTATAGGTCAATATTAAGGTCCGATACCGTGCCGTTAGTTAACATAGAAAAGTGTCTTCGTATTTTCTTGTTTTAATGCACTATTTAAAATATACATAGTGTACCCCCTAATTGACCTATAAATATTTCCTGTGGTAGGGTACACTATTACCCTGTAATATAATACCTGGTCCAATTTAAATATTATGGGTCAATATTAAAGTCTGATATTGCGCCTTGCGTTAGTTAACCATTGGAAGATGTCTTTGAATTTTTAAAGCATTTTAGAACGCTTATTTCTTCATTTTAAGCATCTCAGAACACTCTATTTCGCATAGGCATACATAGTAAAATTTAGGGTCACGCTGTGTACCCCCTAAATGACCTATAATTAATTCCTGTGGTAGGGTACACTATTACCCTGTAATATAATACGTGGTCCAATTTAAAAATTATAGGTCAATATTAAGGTCCGATACCGTGCCGTTAGTTAACATAGAAAAATGTCTTTGAATTTTTAAAGCATTTTAGAACGCTTATTTCCTTATTTTAAGCTTCTCAGAACACTTTATTTCGCATAGGCATACATAGTAAACTTTAGGGTCACGCTGTGTACCCCCTAATTGACCTATAATTATTTCCTGTGGTAGGGTACAATATTACCCTGTAATATAATAGGTGGTCCAATTTAAAAAAATATAGGTCAATATTAAGGTCCGATACCGTGCCGTTAGTTAACATAGAAAAATGTCTTTGAATTTTTAAAGTATTTTAGAACGCTTATTTCCTCATTTTAAGCTTCTCAGAACACTTTATTTCGCATAGGCATACATAGTAAACTTTAGGGTCACTCTGCGTACCCCCTAATTGACCTATAATTATTTCCTGTGGTAGGGTACACTATAACCCTGTAATATAATACGTGGTTTAATTTAAAAATTATAGGGCAATATTAAGGTCCGATACCGTGCCGTTAGTTAACATAGAAAAGTGTCTTCGTATTTCCTTGTTTTAATGCACTATTTAAAATATACATAGTGTACCCCCTAATTGACCTATAATTATTTCCTGTGGTAGGGTACACTATTACCCTGTAATATAATACCTGGTCCAATTTAAATATTATGGGTCAATATTAAGGTCTGATATTGCGCCTTGCGTTAGTTAACCATTGAAAGATGTCTTTGAATTTTTAAAGCATTTTAGAACGCTTATTTCTTCATTTTAAGCATCTCAGAACACTCTATTTCGCATAGGCATACATAGTAAAATTTAGGGTCACGCTGTGTACCCCCTAAATGACCTATAATTATTTCCTGTGGTAGGGTACACTATTACCCTGTAATATAATACGTGGTCCAATTTAAAAATTATAGGTCAATATTAAGGTCCGATACCGTGCCGTTAGTTAACATAGAAAAATGTCTTCGTATTTTCTTGTTTTAATGCACTATTTAAAATATACATAGTGTACCCCCTAATTGACCTATAATTATTTCCTGTTGTAGGGTACACTATTACCCTGTAATATAATACCTGGTCCAATTGAAATATTATGGTTCCATATTAAGGTCTGATATCGCGCCTTGCGTTAGTTAACCATTGAAAGATGTCTTTGAATTTTTAAAGCATTTTAGAACGCTTATTTCTTCATTTTAAGCTTCTCAGAACACTCTATTTCTTATAGGCATACATAGTAAACTTTAGGGTCACGCTGTGTACCACCTAATTGACCTATAATTATTTCCTGTGGTAAGGTACACTATTACCCTGTAATATAATACGTGGTACAATTTAAAAATTATAGGTCAATATTAAGGTCCGATACCGTGCCGTTAGTTAACATAGAAAAGTGTCTATGTATTTCCTTGTTTTAATGCACTATTTAAAATATACATAGTGTACCCCCTAAATGACCTATAATTATTTCCTGTGGTTGGGTACACTATTACCCTGTAATATAATACCTGGTCCAATTTAAATATTATGGGTCAATATTAAGGTCTGATATTGCGCCTTGCGTTAGTTAACCATTGGAAGATGTCTTTGAATTTTTAAAGCATTTTAGAACGCTTATTTCTTCATTTTAAGCATCTCAGAACACTCTATTTCGCATAGGCATACATAGTAAAATTTAGGGTCACGCTGTGTACCCCCTAAATGACCTATAATTATTTCCTGTGGTAGGGTACACTATTACCCTGTAATATAATACGTGGTCCAATTTAAAAATTATAGGTCAATATTAAGGTCCGATACCGTGCCGTTAGTTAACATAGAAAAGTGTCTTCGTATTTTCTTGTTTTAATGCACTATTTAAAATATACATAGTGTTCCCCCTAATTGACCTATAAATATTTCCTGTGGTAGGGTACACTATTACCCTGTAATATAATACCTGGTCCAATTTAAATATTATGGGTCAATATTAAGGTCTGATATTGCGCCTTGCGTTAGTTAACCATTGGAAGATGTCTTTGAATTTTTAAAGCATTTTAGAACGCTTATTTCTTCATTTTAAGCATCTCAGAACACTCTATTTCGCATAGGCATACATAGTAAAATTTAGGGTCACGCTGTGTACCCCCTAAATGACCTATAATTAATTCCTGTGGTAGGGTACACTATTACCCTGTAATATAATACGTGGTCCAATTTAAAAATTATAGGTCAATATTAAGGTCCGATACCGTGCCGTTAGTTAACATAGAAAAATGTCTTTGAATTTTTAAAGCATTTTAGAACGCTTATTTCCTTATTTTAAGCTTCTCAGAACACTTTATTTCGCATAGGCATACATAGTAAACTTTAGGGTCATGCTGTGTACCCCCTAATTGACCTATAATTATTTCCTGTGGTAGGGTACAATATTACCCTGTAATATAATAGGTGGTCCAATTTAAAAAAATATAGGTCAATATTAAGGTCCGATACCGTGCCGTTAGTTAACATAGAAAAATGTCTTTGAATTTTTAAAGTATTTTAGAACGCTTATTTCCTCATTTTAAGCTTCTCAGAACACTTTATTTCGCATAGGCATACATAGTAAACTTTAGGGTCACTCTGCGTACCCCCTAATTGACCTATAATTATTTCCTGTGGTAGGGTACACTATAACCCTGTAATATAATACGTGGTCCAATTTAAAAATTATAGGTCAATATTAAGGTCCGATACCGTGCCGTTAGTTAACATAGAAAAGTGTCTTCGTATTTCCTTGTTTTAATGCACTATTTAAAATATACATAGTGTTCCCCCTAATTGACCTATAAATATTTCCTGTGGTAGGGTACACTATTACCCTGTAATATAATACCTGGTCCAATTTAAATATTATGGGTCAATATTAAGGTCTGATATTGCGCCTTGCGTTAGTTAACCATTGGAAGATGTCTTTGAATTTTTAAAGCATTTTAGAACGCTTATTTCTTCATTTTAAGCATCTCAGAACACTCTATTTCGCATAGGCATACATAGTAAAATTTAGGGTCACGCTGTGTACCCCCTAAATGACCTATAATTATTTCCTGTGGTAGGGTACACTATTACCCTGTAATATAATGCGTGGTCCAATTTAAAAATTATAGGTCAATATTAAGGTCCGATACCGTGCCGTTAGTTAACATAGAAAAATGTCTTTGAATTTTTAAAGCATTTTAGAACGCTTATTTCCTTATTTTAAGCTTCTCAGAACACTTTATTTCGCATAGGCATACATAGTAAACTTTAGGGTCACTCTGCGTACCCCCTAATTGACCTATAATTATTTCCTGTGGTAGGGTACACTATAACCCTGTAATATAATACGTGGTCCAATTTAAAAATTATAGGTCAATATTAAGGTCCGATACCGTGCCGTTAGTTAACATAGAAAAGTGTCTTCGTATTTCCTTGTTTTAATGCACTATTTAAAATATACATAGTGTACCCCCTAATTGACCTATAATTATTTCCTGTGGTAGGGTACACTATTACCCTGTAATATAATACCTGGTCCAATTTAAATATTATGGGTCAATATTAAGGTCTGATATTGCGCCTTGCGTTAGTTAACCATTGAAAGATGTCTTTGAATTTTTAAAGCATTTTAGAACGCTTATTTCTTCATTTTAAGCATCTCAGAACACTCTATTTCGCATAGGCATACATAGTAAAATTTAGGGTCACGCTGTGTACCCCCTAAATGACCTATAATTATTTCCTGTGGTAGGGTACACTATTACCCTGTAATATAATACGTGGTCCAATTTAAAAATTATAGGTCAATATTAAGGTCCGATACCGTGCCGTTAGTTAACATAGAAAAATGTCTTTGAATTTTTAAAGCATTTTAGAACGCTTATTTCCTCATTTTAAGCTTCTCAGAACACTTTATTTCGCATAGGCATACATAGTCAACTTTAGGGTCACTCTGTGTACCCCCCTAATTGACCTATAATTATTTCCTGTGGTAGGGTACACTATAACCCTGTAATATAATACGTGGTCCAATTTAAAAATTATAGGTCAATATTAAGGTCCGATACCGTGCCGTTAGTTAACATAGAAAAGTGTCTTCGTATTTTCTTGTTTTAATGCACTATTTAAAATATACATAGTGTACCCCCTAATTGACCTATAATTATTTCCTGTTGTAGGGTACACTATTACCCTGTAATATAATACCTGGTCCAATTGAAATATTATGGTTCCATATTAAGGTCTGATATCGCGCCTTGCGTTAGTTAACCATTGAAAGATGTCTTTGAATTTTTAAAGCATTTTAGAACGCTTATTTCTTCATTTTAAGCTTCTCAGAACACTCTATTTCTTATAGGCATACATAGTAAACTTTAGGGTCACGCTGTGTACCACCTAATTGACCTATAATTATTTCCTGTGGTAAGGTACACTATTACCCTGTAATATAATACGTGGTACAATTTAAAAATTATAGGTCAATATTAAGGTCCGATACCGTGCCGTTAGTTAACATAGAAAAGTGTCTATGTATTTCCTTGTTTTAATGCACTATTTAAAATATACATAGTGTACCCCCTAAATGACCTATAATTATTTCCTGTGGTAGGGTACACTATTACCCTGTAATATAATAGGTGGTCCAATTTAAAAATTATAGGTCAATATTAAGGTCCGATACCGTGCCGTTAGTTAACATAGAAAAATGTCTTTGAATTTTTAAAGCATCTTAGAACGCTTATTTCTTCATTTTAAGCTTCTCAGAACACTCTATTTCTTATAGGCATACATAGTAAACTTTAGGGTCACGCTGTGTACCACCTAATTGACCTATAATTATTTCCTGTGGTAAGGTACACTATTACCCTGTAATATAATACGTGGTACAATTTAAAAATTATAGGTCAATATTAAGGTCCGATACCGTGCCATTAGTTAACATAGAAAAGTGTCTTTGCATTTCCTTGTTTTAATGCGCTATTTAAAATATACATAGTGTACCCCCTAATTGACCTATAATTATTTCCTGTGGTAGGGTACACTATTACCCTGTAGTATAATACTTGATCCAATTTAAATATTATGGGTCAATATTAAGGTCTGATGTTGCGCTTTGCGTTAGTTAACCATTGAAAGATGTCTTTGAATTTTTAAAGCATTTTAGAACGCTTATTTCTTCATTTTAAGCATCTCAGAACACTCTATTTCGCATAGGCATACATAGTAAGATTTAGGGTCACGCTGTGTACCCCCTAAATGACCTATAATTATTTCCTGTGGTAGGGTTCACTATTACCCTGTAATATAATACGTGGTCCAATTTAAAAATTATAGGTCAATATTAAGGTCCGATACCGTGCCGTTAGTTAACATAGAAAAATGTCTTTGAATTTTTAAAGCATTTTAGAACGCTTATTTCCTCATTTTAAGCTTCTCAGAGCACTTTATTTCGCATAGGCATACATAGTAAACTTTGGGGTCACTCTGTGTACCTCCTAATTGACCTATAATTATTTCCTGTGGTAGGGTACACTATAACCCTGTAATATAATACGTGGTCCAATTTAAAAATTATAGGTCAATATTAAGGTCCGATACCGTGCCGTTAGTTAACATAGAAAAGTGTCTTCATATTTCCTTGTTTTAATGCACTATTTAAAATATACATAGTGTACCCCCTAATTGACCTATAATTATTTCTTGTGGTAAGGTACACTATTACCCTGTAATATAATACCTGGTCCAATATAAATATTATGGGTCAATATTAAGGTCTGATATTGCGCCTTGCGTTAGTTAACCATTGAAAGATGTCTTTGAATTTTTAAAGCATTTTAGAACGCTTATTTCTTCATTTTAAGCATCTCAGAACACTCTATTTCGCATAGGCATACATAGTAAAATTTAGGGTCACGCTGTGTACCCCCTAAATGACCTATAATTATTTCCTGTGGTAGGGTACACTATTACATTGTAATATAATACGTGGTCCAATTTAAAAATTATAGGTCAATATTAAGGTCCGATACCGTGCCGTTAGTTAACATAGAAAAATGTCTTTGAATTTTTAAAGCATTTTAGAACGCTTATTTCCTCATTTTAAGCTTCTCAGAACACTTTATTTCGCATAGGCATACATAGTAAACTTTAGGGTCACGCTGTGTACCCCCTAATTGACCTATAATTATTTCCTGTGGTAGTGTACACTATAACCCTGTAATATAATACGTGGTCCAATTTAAAAATTATAGGTCAATATTAAGGTCCGATACCGTGCCGTTAGTTAACATAGAAAAGTGTCTTCGAATTTCCTTGTTTTAATGCACTATTTAAAATATACATAGTGTACCCCCTAATTGACCTATAATTATTTCCTGTGGTAGGAAACACTATTACCCTGTAATATAATACGTGGTCCAATTTGAAAATTATAGGTCAATATTAAGGTCTGATATTGCGCCTTGCGTTAGCTAACCATTGAAAGATGTCTTTGAATTTTTAAAGCATTTTAGAACGCTTATTTCTTCATTTTAAGCTTCTCAGAACACTCTATTTCGCATAGGCATACATAGTAAACTTTAGGGTCACGCTGTGTACCCCCTAATTGACCTATAATTATTTCCTGTGGTAGGGTACACTATTACCCTGTAATATAATACGTGGTCCAATTTAAAAATTATACGTCAATATTAAGGTCCGATACCGTGCCGTTAGTTAACATAGAAAAATGTCTTTGAATTTTTAAAGCATTTTAGAACGCTTATTTCCTCATTTTAAGCTTCTCAGAACACTTTATTTCGCATAGGCATTCATAGTAACCTTTAGGGTCACGCTGTGTACCCCCTAATTGACCTATAATTATTTTCCGTGGTAGGGTACACTATCACCCTGTAATATAATACGTGGCCCAATTTAAAAATTTTAGGTCAATATTAAGGTCCGATACCGTGCCGTTAGTTAACATAGAAAAGAGTCTTCGAATTTTCTTGTTTTAATGCACTATTTAAAATATACATAGTGTACCCCCTAATTGACCTATATATATTTCCTGTGGTAGGGTACACTATTACCCTGTAATATAATACCTGGTCCAATTTAAATATTATGGGTCAATATTAAGGTCTGATATCGCGCCTTGCGTTAGTTAACCATTGAAAGATGTCTTTGAATTTTTAAAGCATTTTAGAATGCTTATTTCGTCATTTTAAGCTTCTCAGAACACTCTATTTTGCATAGGCATACATAGTAAACTTTAGGGCCACGCTGTGTACCACCTAATTGACCTATAATTATTTCCTGTGGTAAGGTGCACTATTACCCTGTAATATAATGCGTGGTACAATTTAAAAATTATAGGTCAATATTAAGGTCCGATACCGTGCCGTTAGTTAACATAGAAAAGTGTCTTCGTATTTCCTTGTTTTAATGCACTATTTAAAATATACATAGTGTACCCCCTAAATGACCTATAATTATTTCCTGTGGTAGGGTACACTATTACCCTGTAATATAACAGGTGGTCCAATTTAGAAATTATAGGTCAATATTAAGGTCCGATACCGTGCCGTTAGTTAACATAGAAAAATGTCTTTGAATTTTTAAAGCATTTTAGAACGCTTATTTCCTCATTTTAAGCTTCTCAGAGCACTTTATTTCGCATAGGCATACATAGTAAACTTTGGGGTCACTCTGTGTACCCCCTAATTGACCTATAATTATTTCCTGTGGTAGGGTACATTATTACCCTGTAATATAATACGTGGTCCAATTTAAAAATTATAGGTCAATATTAAGGTCCGATACCGTGCCGTTAGTTAACATAGAAAAATGTCTTAGACTTTTTAAAGCAATTTAGAACGCTTATTTCCTCATTTTAAGCTTCTCAGAACACTTTATTTTGCATAGGCATACATAGTAAACTTTAGGGTCACGCTGTGTACCCCCTAATTGACCTATAATTATTTCCTGTGGTAGGGTACACTATAACCCTGTAATATAATACGTGGTCCAATTTAAAAATTATAGGTCAATATTAAGGTCCGAAACCGTGCCGTTAGTTAACATAGAAAAGTGTCTTCGAATTTTCTTGTTTTAATGCACTATTTAAAATATACATAGTGTACCCCCTAATTGACCTATAATTATTTCCTGTGGTAGGGTACACTATTACCCTGTAATATAATACCTGGTCCAATATAAATATTATGGGTCAATATTAAGGTCTGATATTGCGCCTTGCGTTAGTTAACCATTGAAAGATGTCTTTGAATTTTTAAAGCATTTTAGAACGCTTATTTCTTCATTTTAAGCATCTCAGAACACTCTATTTCGCATAGGCATACATAGTAAAAATTAGGGTCACGCTGTGTACCCCCTAAATGACCTATAATTATTTCCTGTGGTAGGGTACACTATTACATTGTAATATAATACGTGGTCCAATTTAAAAATTATAGGTCAATATTAAGGTCCGATACCGTGCCGTTAGTTAACATAGAAAAATGTCTTTGAATTTTTAAAGCATTTTAGAACGCTTATTTCCTCATTTTAAGCTTCTCAGAACACTTTATTTCGCATAGGCATACATAGTAAACTTTAGGGTCACGCTGTGTACCCCCTAATTGACCTATAATTATTTCCTGTGGTAGTGTACACTATAACCCTGTAATATAATACGTGGTCCAATTTAAAAATTATAGGTCAATATTAAGGTCCGATACCGTGCCGTTAGTTAACATAGAAAAGTGTCTTCGAATTTCCTTGTTTTAATGCACTATTTAAAATATACATAGTGTACCCCCTAATTGACCTATAATTATTTCCTGTGGTAGGGTACACTATTACCCTGTAATATAATACCTGGTCCAATTTAAATATTATGGGTCAATATTAAGGTCTGATATTGCGCCTTGCGTTAGTTAACCATTGAAAGATGTCTTTGAATTTTTAAAGCATTTTAGAACGCTTATTTCTTCATTTTAAGCATCTCAGAACACTCTATTTCGCATAGGCTTACATAGTAAAATTTAGGGTCACGCTGTGTACCCCCTAATTGACCTATAATTATTTCCTGTGGAAGGGTACACTATAACCCTGTAATATAATACGTGGTCCAATTTGAAAATTATAGGTCAATATTAAGGTCTGATATTGCGCCTTGCGTTAGCTAACCATTGAAAGATGTCTTTGAATTTTTAAAGCATTTTAGAACGCTTATTTCTTCATTTTAAGCTTCTCAGAACACTCTATTTCGCATAGGCATACATAGTAAACTTTAGGGTCACGCTGTGTACCCCCTAATTGACCTATAATTATTTCCTGTGGTAGGGTACACTATTACCCTGTAATATAATACGTGGTCCAATTTAAAAATTATACGTCAATATTAAGGTCCGATACCGTGCCGTTAGTTAACATAGAAAAATGTCTTTGAATTTTTAAAGCATTTTAGAACGCTTATTTCCTCATTTTAAGCTTCTCAGAACACTTTATTTCGCATAGGCATTCATAGTAACCTTTAGGGTCACGCTGTGTACCCCCTAATTGACCTATAATTATTTTCCGTGGTAGGGTACACTATCACCCTGTAATATAATACGTGGCCCAATTTAAAAATTTTAGGTCAATATTAAGGTCCGATACCGTGCCGTTAGTTAACATAGAAAAGAGTCTTCGAATTTTCTTGTTTTAATGCACTATTTAAAATATACATAGTGTACCCCCTAATTGACCTATATATATTTCCTGTGGTAGGGTACACTATTACCCTGTAATATAATACCTGGTCCAATTTAAATATTATGGGTCAATATTAAGGTCTGATATCGCGCCTTGCGTTAGTTAACCATTGAAAGATGTCTTGTAATTTTTAAAGCATTTTAGACCGCTTATTTCGTCATTTTAAGCTTCTCAGAACACTCTATTTCGCATAGGCATACATAGTAAACTTTAGGGCCACGCTGTGTACCACCTAATTGACCTATAATTATTTCCTGTGGTAAGGTGCACTATTACCCTGTAATATAATGCGTGGTACAATTTAAAAATTATAGGTCAATATTAAGGTCCGATACCGTGCCGTTAGTTAACATAGAAAAGTGTCTTCGTATTTCCTTGTTTTAATGCACTATTTAAAATATACATAGTGTACCCCCTAAATGACCTATAATTATTTCCTGTGGTAGGGTACACTATTACCCTGTAATATAACAGGTGGTCCAATTTAAAAATTATAGGTCAATATTAAGGTCCGATACCGTGCCGTTAGTTAACATAGAAAAATGTCTTTGACTTTTTAAAGCAATTTAGAACGCTTATTTCCTCATTTTAAGCTTCTCAGAACACTTTATTTCGCATAGGCATACATAGTAAACTTTAGGGTCACGCTGTGTACCCCCTAATTGACCTATAATTATTTCCTGTGGTAGGGTACACTATAACCCTGTAATATAATACGTGGTCCAATTTAAAAATTATAGGTCAATATTAAGGTCCGATACCGTGCCGTTAGTTAACATAGAAAAGTGTCTTCGAATTTTCTTGTTTTAATGCACTATTTAAAATATACATAGTGTACCCCCTAATTGACCTATAATTATTTCCTGTGGTAGGGTACACTATTACCCTGTAATATAATACCTGGTCCAATTTAAATAGTATGGGTCAATATTAAGGTCTGATATTGCGCCTTGCGTTAGTTAACCATTGAAAGATGTCTTTGAATTTTTAAAGCATTTTAGAACGCTTATTTCTTCATTTTAAGCTTCTCAGAACACTTTATTTCGCATCCGCATACATAGTAAACTTTAGGGTCACGCTGTGTACCCCCTAATTGACCTATAATTATTTTACGTTTTAGGGTACACTATAACCCTGTAATATAATAGGTGGTTCAATTTAAAAATTTTAGGTCAATATTAAGGTCCGATACCGTGCCGTTAGTTAACATAGAAAAGTGTCTTCGAATTTCCTTGTTTTAAAGCACTATTTAAAATATACATAGTGTACCCCCTAATTGACCTATAATTATTTCCTGTGGAAGGGTACACTATTACCCTGTAATATAATACCTGGTCCAATTTAAATATTATGATTCAATATTAAGGTCTGATATTGCGCCTTGCGCTAGTTAACCATTGAAAGATGTCTTTGAATTTTAAAAGCGTTTTAGAACGCATATTTCTTCATTTTAAGCTTCTCAGAACTCTTTATTTCGCATAGGCATACATAGTAAACTTAAGTGTCACGCTGTGTACCCCCTTATTGACCTATAATTATTTCCTGTGGAAGGGTACACTATAACCCTGTAATATAATACGTGGTCCAATTTAAAAATTATAGATCAATATTAAGGTCTGATATTGCGCCTTGCGTTAGCTAACCATTGAAAGATGTCTTTGAATTTTTAAAGCATTTTAGAACGCTTATTTCTTCATTTTAAGCTTCTCAGAACACTCTATTTCGCATAGGCATACATAGTAAACTTTAAGGTCACGCTGTGTACCCCCTAATTGACCTATAATTATTTCCTGTGGTAGGGTACACTATTACCCTGTAATATAATACGTGGTCCAATTTAAAAATTATAGGTCAATATTAAGGTCCGATACCGTGCCGTTAGTTAACATAGAAAAATGTCTTTGAATTTTTAAAGCATTTTAGAACGCTTATTTCCTCATTTTAAGCTTCTCAGAACACTTTATTTCGCATAGGCATACATAGTAACCTTTAGGGTCACGCTGTGTACCCCCTAATTGACCTATAATTATTTTCCGTGGTATGGTACACTATTACCCTGTAATATAATACGTGGCCCAATTTAAAAATTTTAGGTCAATATTAAGGTCCGATACCGTGCCGTTAGTTAACATAGAAAAGAGTCTTCGAATTTTCTTGTTTTAATGGACTATTTAAAATATACATAGTGTACCCCCTAATTGACCTATATATATTTCCTGTGGTAGGGTACACTATTACCCTGTAATATAATACCTGGTCCAATTTAAATATTATGGGTCATTATTAAGGTTTGATATCGCGCCTTGCGTTAGTTAACCATTGAAAGATGTCTTTGAATTTTTAAAGCATTTTAGAACGCTTATTTCGTCATTTTAAGCTTCTCAGAACACTCTATTTCGCATAGGCATACATAGTAAACTTTAGGGCCACGCTGTGTACCCCCTAATTGACCTATAATTATTTTCCGTGGTAGGGTACACTATTTCCCTGTAATATAATGCGTGGTACAATTTAAAAATTATAGGTCAATATTAAGGTCCGATACCGTGCCGTTAGTTAACATAGAAAAGTGTCTTCGTATTTCCTTGTTTTAATGCACTATTTAAAATATACATAGTGTACCCCCTAAATGACCTATAATTATTTCCTGTGGTAGGGTACACTATTACCCTGTAATATAACAGGTGGACCAATTTAAAAATTATAGGTCAATATTAAGGTCCGATACCGTGCCGTTAGTTAACATAGAAAAATGTCTTTGAATTTTTAAAGCATTTTAGAACGCTTATTTCCTCATTTTAAGCTTCTCAGAGCACTTTATTTCGCATAGGCATACATAGTAAACTTTGGGGTCACTCTGTGTACCCCCTAATTGACCTATAATTATTTCCTGTGGTAGGGTACACTATTACCCTGTAATATAATACGTGGTCCAATTTAAAAATTATAGGTCAATATTAAGGTCCGATACCGTGCCGTTAGTTAACATAGAAAAATGTCTTTGACTTTTTAAAGCAATTTAGAACGCTTATTTCCTCATTTTAAGCTTCTCAGAACACTTTATTTCGCATAGGCATACATAGTAAACTTTAGGGTCACGCTGTGTACCCCCTAATTGACCTATAATTATTTCCTGTGGTAGGGTACACTATAACCCTGTAATATAATACGTGGTCCAATTTAAAAATTATAGGTCAATATTAAGGTCCGATACCGTGCCGTTAGTTAACATAGAAAAGTGTCTTCGAATTTTCTTGTTTTAATGCACTATTTAAAATATACATAGTGTACCCCCTAATTGACCTATAATTATTTCCTGTGGTAGGGTACACTATTACCCTGTAATATAATACCTGGTCCAATTTAAATATTATGGGTCAATATTAAGGTCTGATATTGCGCCTTGCGTTAGTTAACCATTGAAAGATGTCTTTGAATTTTTAAAGCATTTTAGAACGCTTATTTCTTCATTTTAAGCTTCTCAGAACACTTTATTTCGCATACGCATACATAGTAAACTTTAGGGTCACGCTGTGTACCCCCTAATTGACCTATAATTATTTTACGTGGTAGGGTACACTATAACCCTGTAATATAATAGGTGGTTCAATTTAAAAATTTTAGGTCAATATTAAGGTCCGATACCGTGGCGTTAGTTAACATAGAAAAGTGTCTTCGAATTTCCTTGTTTTAAAGCACTATTTAAAATATACATAGTGTACCCCCTAATTGACCTATAATTATTTCCTGTGGAAGGGTACACTATTACCCTGTAATATAATACCTGGTCCAATTTAAATATTATGATTCAATATTAAGGTCTGATATTGCGCCTTGCGCTAGTTAACCATTGAAAGATGTCTTTGAATTTTAAAAGCATTTTAGAACGCATATTTCTTCATTTTAAGCTTCTCAGAACTCTTTATTTCGCATAGGCATACATAGTAAACTTAAGTGTCACGCTGTGTACCCCCTAATTGACCTATAATTATTTCCTGTGGAAGGGTACACTATAACCCTGTAATATAATACGTGGTCCAATTTAAAAATTATAGGTCAATATTAAGGTCTGATATTGCGCCTTGCGTTAGCTAACCATTGAAAGATGTCTTTGAATTTTTAAAGCATTTTAGAACGCTTATTTCTTCATTTTAAGCTTCTCAGAACACTCTATTTCGCATAGGCATACATAGTAAACTTTAGGGTCACGCAGTGTACCCCCTAATTGACCTATAATTATTTCCTGTGGTAGGGTACACTATTACCCTGTAATATAATACGTGGTCCAATTTAAAAATTATAGGTCAATATTAAGGTCCGATACCGTGCCGTTAGTTAACATAGAAAAATGTCTTTGAATTTTTAAAGCATTTTAGAACGCTTATTTCCTCATTTTAAGCTTCTCAGAACACTTTATTTCGCATAGGCATACATAGTAACCTTTAGGGTCACGCTGTGTACCCCCTAATTGACCTATAATTATTTTCCGTGGTAGGGTACACTATTACCCTGTAATATAATACGTGGCCCAATTTAAAAATTTTAGGTCAATATTAAGGTCCGATACCGTGCCGTTAGTTAACATAGAAAAGAGTCTTCGAATTTCCTTGTTTTAATGCACTATTTAAAATATACATAGTGTACCCCCTAATTGACCTATAATTATTTCCTGTTGTAGGGTACACTATTACCCTGTAATATAATTTCTGGTCCTATTTAAATATTATGGTTCCATATTAAGGTCCGATATCGTGCCGTTAGTTAACATAGAAAAATGTCTTTGAATTTTTAAAGCATTTTAGAACGCTTATTTCCTCATTTTAAGCTTCTCAGAACACTCTATTTCGCATAGGCATACATAGTAAAATTTAGGGTCACGCTGTGTACCCCCTAAATGACCTATAATTATTTCCTGTGGTAGGGTACACTATTACATTGTAATATAATACGTGGTCCAATTTAAAAATTATAGGTCAATATTAAGGTCCGATACCGTGCCGTTAGTTAACATAGAAAAATGTCTTTGAATTTTTAAAGCATTTTAGAACGCTTATTTCCTCATTTTAAGCTTCTCAGAACACTTTATTTCGCATAGGCATACATAGTAAACTTTAGGGTCACGCTGTGTACCCCCTAATTGACCTATAATTATTTCCTGTGGTAGTGTACACTATAACCCTGTAATATAATACGTGGTCCAATTTAAAACTTATAGGTCAGTATTAAGGTCCGATACCGTGCCGTTAGTTAACATAGAAAAGTGTCTTCGAATTTCCTTGTTTTAATGCACTATTTAAAATATACATAGTGTACCCCCTAATTGACCTATAATTATTTCCTGTGGTAGGGTACACTATTACCCTGTAATATAATACCTGGTCCAATTTAAATATTATGGGTCAATATTAAGGTCTGATATTGCGCCTTGCGTTAGTTAACCATTGAAAGATGTCTTTGAATTTTTAAAGCATTTTAGAACGCTTATTTCTTCATTTTAAGCATCTGAGAACACTCTATTTCGCATAGGCATGCATAGTAAAATTTAGGGTCACGCTGTGTACCCCTTAATTGACCTATAATTATTTCCTGTGGAAGGGTACACTATAACCCTGTAATATAATACGTGGTCCAATTTGAAAATTATAGGTCAATATTAAGGTCTGATATTGCGCCTTGCGTTAGCTAACCATTGAAAGATGTCTTTGAATTTTTAAAGCATTTTAGAACGCTTATTTCTTCATTTTAAGCTTCTCAGAACACTCTATTTCGCATAGGCATACATAGTAAACTTTAGGGTCACGCTGTGTACCCCCTAATTGACCTATAATTATTTCCTGTGGTAGGGTACACTATTACCCTGTAATATAATACGTGGTCCAATTTAAAAATTATAGGTCAATATTAAGGTCCGATACCGTGCCGTTAGTTAACATAGAAAAATGTCTTCGAATTTTCTTGTTTTAATGCACTATTTAAAATATACATAGTGTACCCCCTAATTGACCTATAATTATTTCTTGTTGTAGGGTACACTATTACCCTGTAATATAATACCTGGTCCAATTTAAATATTATGGTTCCATATTAAGGTCTGATATCGCGCCTTGCGTTAGTAAACATAGAAAAATGTTTTTGAATTTTTAAAGCATTTTAGAACGCTTATTTCCTCATTTTAAGCTTCTCAGAACACTTTATTTCGCATAGGCATACATAGTAACCTTTAGGGTCTCGCTGTGTACCCCCTAATTGACCTATAATTATTTTCCGTGGTAGGGTACACTATCACCCTGTAATATAATACGTGGCCCAATTTAAAAATTTTAGGTCACTATTAAGGTCCGATACCGTGCCGTTAGTTAACATAGAAAAGAGTCTTCGAATTTCCTTGTTTTAATGCACTATTTAAAATATACATAGTGTACCCCCTAATTGACCTATAATTATATCCTGTTGTAGGGTTCACTATTACCCTGTAATATAATACCTGGTCCTATTTAAATATTATGGTTCCATATTAAGGTCTGATATCGCGCCTTGTGTTAGTTAACCATTGAAAGATGTCTTTGAATTTTTAAAGCATTTTAGAACGCTTATTTCCTCATTTTAAGCTTTTCAGAACACTTTATTTCGCATAGGCATACATAGTAAACTTTAGGGTCACTCTGTGTACCCCCTAATTGACCTATAATTATTTCCTGTGGTAGGGTACACTATAACCCTGTAATATAATAGGTGGTCCAATTTAAAAATTATAGGTCAATATTAAGGTCCGATACCGTGCCGTTAGTTAACATAGAAAAGTGTCTTCGTATTTCCTTGTTTTAATGCACTATTTAAAATATACATAGTGTACCCCCTAATTGACCTATATATATTTCCTGTGGTAGGGTACACTATTACCCTGTAATATAATACCTGGTCCAATTTAAATATTATAGGTCAATATTAAGGTCCGATACCGTGCCGTTAGTTAACATAGAAAAAGGTCTTTGAATTTTTAAAGCATTTTAGAACGAGCATTTTAGAACCTTTCCTCATTTTAAGCTTCTCAGAACACTTTATTTCGCATAGGCATACATAGTAAACTTTAGGGTCACTCTGTGTACCCCCTAATTGACCTATAATTATTTCCTGTGGTAGGGTACACTATAACCCTGTAATATAATACGTGGTCCAATTTAAAAATTATAGGTCAATATTAAGGTCCGATACCGTGCCGTTAGTTAACATAGAAAAGTGTCTTCGTATTTCCTTGTTTTAATGCACTATTTAAAATATACATAGTGTACCACCTAATTGACCTATATATATTTCCTGTGGTAGGGTACACTATTACCCTGTAATATAATACCTGGTCCAATTTAAATATTATGGGTCAATATTAAGGTCTGATATCGCGCCTTGCGTTAGTTAACCATTGAAAGATGTCTTTGAATTTTTAAAGCATTTTAGAACGCTTATTTCTTCATTTTAAGCTTCTCAGAACACTCTATTTCGCTTAGGCATACATAGTAAACTTTAGGGTCACTCTGTGTACCCCCTAATTGACCTATAATTATTTCCTGTGGTAGGGTACACTATAACCCTGTAATATAATACGTGGTCCAATTTAAAAATTATAGGTCAATATTAAGGTCCGATACCGTGCCGTTAGTTAACATAGAAAAGTGTCTTCGTATTTCCTTGTTTTAATGCACTATTTAAAATATACATAGTGTACCCCCTAATTGACCTATATATATTTCCTGTGGTAGGGTACACTATTACCCTGTAATATAATACCTGGTCCAATTTAAATATTATGGGTCAATATTAAGGTCTGATATCGCGCCTTGCGTTAGTTAACCATTGAAAGATGTCTTTGAATTTTTAAAGCATTTTAGAACGCTTATTTCTTCATTTTAAGCTTCTCAGAACACTCTATTTCGCTTAGGCATACATAGTAAACTTTAGGGTCACTCTGTGTACCCCCTAATTGACCTATAATTATTTCCTGTGGTAGGGTACATTATAACCCTGTAATATAATACGTGGTCCAATTTAAAAATTATAGGTCAATATTAAGGTCCGATACCGTGCCGTTAGTTAACATAGAAAAGTGTCTTCGTATTTCCTTGTTTTAATGCACTATTTAAAATATACATAGTGTACCCCCTAATTGACCTATATATATTTCCTGTGGTAGGGTACACTATTACCCTGTAATATAATACCTGGTCCAATTTAAATATTATGGGTCAATATTAAGGTCTGATATCGCGCCTTGCGTTAAATAACCATTGAAAGATGTCTTTGAATTTTTAAAGCATTTTAGAACGCTTATTTCTTCATTTTAAGCTTCTCAGAACACTCTATTTCGCTTAGGCATACATAGTAAACTTTAGGGTCACGCTGTGTACCCCCTAATTGACCTATAATTATTTTACGTGGTAGGGTACACTATAACCCTGTAATATAATAGGTGGTTCAATTTAAAAATTTTAGGTCAATATTAAGGTCCGATACCGTGCCGTTAGTTAACATAGAAAAGTGTCTTCGAATTTCCTTGTTTTAAAGCACTATTTAAAATATACATAGTGTACCCCCTAATTGACCTATAATTATTTCCTGTGGAAGGGTACACTATTACCCTGTAATATAATACCTGGTCCAATTTAAATATTATGATTCACTATTAAGGTCTGATATTGCGCCTTGCGCTAGTTAACCATTGAAAGATGTCTTTGAATTTTAAAAGCATTTTAGAACGCATATTTCTTCATTTTAAGCTTCTCAGAACTCTTTATTTCGCATAGGCATACATAGTAAACTTAAGTGTCACGCTGTGTACCCCCTAATTGACCTATAATTATTTCCTGTGGAAGGGTACACTATAACCCTGTAATATAATACGTGGTCCAATTTAAAAATTATAGGTCAATATTAAGGTCTGATATTGCGCCTTGCGTTAGCTAACCATTGAAAGATGTCTTTGAATTTTTAAAGCATTTTAGAACGCTTATTTCTTCATTTTAAGCTTCTCAGAACACTCTATTTCGCATAGGCATACATAGTAAACTTTAGGGTCACGCAGTGTACCCCCTAATTGACCTATAATTATTTCCTGTGGTAGGGTACACTATTACCCTGTAATATAATACGTGGTCCAATTTAAAAATTATAGGTCAATATTAAGGTCCGATACCGTGCCGTTAGTTAACATAGAAAAATGTCTTTGAATTTTTAAAGCATTTTAGAACGCTTATTTCCTCATTTTAAGCTTCTCAGAACACTTTATTTCGCATAGGCATACATAGTAACCTTTAGGGTCACGCTGTGTACCCCCTAATTGACCTATAATTATTTTCCGTGGTAGGGTACACTATTACCCTGTAATATAATACGTGGCCCAATTTAAAAATTTTAGGTCAATATTAAGGTCCGATACCGTGCCGTTAGTTAACATAGAAAAGAGTCTTCGAATTTCCTTGTTTTAATGCACTATTTAAAATATACATAGTGTACCCCCTAATTGACCTATAATTATTTCCTGTTGTAGGGTACACTATTACCCTGTAATATAATTTCTGGTCCTATTTAAATATTATGGTTCCATATTAAGGTCTGATATCGCGCCTTGCGTTAGTTAACCATTGAAAGATGTCTTTGAATTTTTAAAGCATTTTAGAACGCTTATTTCCTCATTTTAAGCTTCTCAGAACACTTTATTTCGCATAGGCATACATAGTAAACTTTAGGGTCACTCTGTGTACTCCCTAATTGACCTATAATTATTTCCTGTGGTAGGGTACACTATAACCCTGTAATATAATACGTGGTCCAATTTAAAAATTATAGGTCAATATTAAGGTCCGATACCGTGCCGTTAGTTAACATAGAAAAGTGTCTTCGTATTTCCTTGTTTTAATGCACTATTTAAAATATACATAGTGTACCCCCTAATTGACCTATATATATTTCCTGTGGTAGGGTACACTATTACCCTGTAATATAATACCTGGTCCAATTTAAATATTATGGGTCAATATTAAGGTCTGATATCGCGCCTTGCGTTAGTTAACCATTGAAAGATGTCTTTGAATTTTTAAAGCATTTTAGAACGCTTATTTCCTCATTTTAAGCTTCTCAGAACACTCTATTTCGCATAGGCATACATAGTAAACTTTAGGGTCACGCTGTGTACCACCTAATTGACCTATAATTATTTCCTGTGGTAAGGTACACTATTACCCTGTAATATAATACGTGGTACAATTTAAAAATTATAGGTCAATATTAAGGTCCGATATCGTGCCGTTAGTTAACATAGAAAAATGTCTTTGAATTTTTAAAGCATTTTAGAACGCTTATTTCCTCATTTTAAGCTTCTCAGAACACTCTATTTCGCATAGGCATACATAGTAAAATTTAGGGTCACGCTGTGTACCCCCTAAATGACCTATAATTATTTCCTGTGGTAGGGTACACTATTACCCTGTAATATAATACGTGGTCCAATTTAAAAATTATAGGTCAATATTAAGGTCCGATACCGTGCCGTTAGTTAACATAGAAAAGTGTCTTCGTATTTTCTTGTTTTAATGCACTATTTAAAATATACATAGTGTACCCCCTAATTGACCTATAAATATTTCCTGTGGTAGGGTACACTATTACCCTGTAATATAATACCTGGTCCAATTTAAATATTATGGGTCAATATTAAAGTCTGATATTGCGCCTTGCGTTAGTTAACCATTGGAAGATGTCTTTGAATTTTTAAAGCATTTTAGAACGCTTATTTCTTCATTTTAAGCATCTCAGAACACTCTATTTCGCATAGGCATACATAGTAAAATTTAGGGTCACGCTGTGTACCCCCTAAATGACCTATAATTAATTCCTGTGGTAGGGTACACTATTACCCTGTAATATAATACGTGGTCCAATTTAAAAATTATAGGTCAATATTAAGGTCCGATACCGTGCCGTTAGTTAACATAGAAAAATGTCTTTGAATTTTTAAAGCATTTTAGAACGCTTATTTCCTTATTTTAAGCTTCTCAGAACACTTTATTTCGCATAGGCATACATAGTAAACTTTAGGGTCACGCTGTGTACCCCCTAATTGACCTATAATTATTTCCTGTGGTAGGGTACAATATTACCCTGTAATATAATAGGTGGTCCAATTTAAAAAAATATAGGTCAATATTAAGGTCCGATACCGTGCCGTTAGTTAACATAGAAAAATGTCTTTGAATTTTTAAAGTATTTTAGAACGCTTATTTCCTCATTTTAAGCTTCTCAGAACACTTTATTTCGCATAGGCATACATAGTAAACTTTAGGGTCACTCTGCGTACCCCCTAATTGACCTATAATTATTTCCTGTGGTAGGGTACACTATAACCCTGTAATATAATACGTGGTTTAATTTAAAAATTATAGGGCAATATTAAGGTCCGATACCGTGCCGTTAGTTAACATAGAAAAGTGTCTTCGTATTTCCTTGTTTTAATGCACTATTTAAAATATACATAGTGTACCCCCTAATTGACCTATAATTATTTCCTGTGGTAGGGTACACTATTACCCTGTAATATAATACCTGGTCCAATTTAAATATTATGGGTCAATATTAAGGTCTGATATTGCGCCTTGCGTTAGTTAACCATTGAAAGATGTCTTTGAATTTTTAAAGCATTTTAGAACGCTTATTTCTTCATTTTAAGCATCTCAGAACACTCTATTTCGCATAGGCATACATAGTAAAATTTAGGGTCACGCTGTGTACCCCCTAAATGACCTATAATTATTTCCTGTGGTAGGGTACACTATTACCCTGTAATATAATACGTGGTCCAATTTAAAAATTATAGGTCAATATTAAGGTCCGATACCGTGCCGTTAGTTAACATAGAAAAATGTCTTCGTATTTTCTTGTTTTAATGCACTATTTAAAATATACATAGTGTACCCCCTAATTGACCTATAATTATTTCCTGTTGTAGGGTACACTATTACCCTGTAATATAATACCTGGTCCAATTGAAATATTATGGTTCCATATTAAGGTCTGATATCGCGCCTTGCGTTAGTTAACCATTGAAAGATGTCTTTGAATTTTTAAAGCATTTTAGAACGCTTATTTCTTCATTTTAAGCTTCTCAGAACACTCTATTTCTTATAGGCATACATAGTAAACTTTAGGGTCACGCTGTGTACCACCTAATTGACCTATAATTATTTCCTGTGGTAAGGTACACTATTACCCTGTAATATAATACGTGGTACAATTTAAAAATTATAGGTCAATATTAAGGTCCGATACCGTGCCGTTAGTTAACATAGAAAAGTGTCTATGTATTTCCTTGTTTTAATGCACTATTTAAAATATACATAGTGTACCCCCTAAATGACCTATAATTATTTCCTGTGGTTGGGTACACTATTACCCTGTAATATAATACCTGGTCCAATTTAAATATTATGGGTCAATATTAAGGTCTGATATTGCGCCTTGCGTTAGTTAACCATTGGAAGATGTCTTTGAATTTTTAAAGCATTTTAGAACGCTTATTTCTTCATTTTAAGCATCTCAGAACACTCTATTTCGCATAGGCATACATAGTAAAATTTAGGGTCACGCTGTGTACCCCCTAAATGACCTATAATTATTTCCTGTGGTAGGGTACACTATTACCCTGTAATATAATACGTGGTCCAATTTAAAAATTATAGGTCAATATTAAGGTCCGATACCGTGCCGTTAGTTAACATAGAAAAGTGTCTTCGTATTTTCTTGTTTTAATGCACTATTTAAAATATACATAGTGTTCCCCCTAATTGACCTATAAATATTTCCTGTGGTAGGGTACACTATTACCCTGTAATATAATACCTGGTCCAATTTAAATATTATGGGTCAATATTAAGGTCTGATATTGCGCCTTGCGTTAGTTAACCATTGGAAGATGTCTTTGAATTTTTAAAGCATTTTAGAACGCTTATTTCCTTATTTTAAGCATCTCAGAACACTTTATTTCGCATAGGCATACATAGTAAACTTTAGGGTCATGCTGTGTACCCCCTAATTGACCTATAATTATTTCCTGTGGTAGGGTACAATATTACCCTGTAATATAATAGGTGGTCCAATTTAAAAAAATATAGGTCAATATTAAGGTCCGATACCGTGCCGTTAGTTAACATAGAAAAATGTCTTTGAATTTTTAAAGTATTTTAGAACGCTTATTTCCTCATTTTAAGCTTCTCAGAACACTTTATTTCGCATAGGCATACATAGTAAACTTTAGGGTCACTCTGCGTACCCCCTAATTGACCTATAATTATTTCCTGTGGTAGGGTACACTATAACCCTGTAATATAATACGTGGTCCAATTTAAAAATTATAGGTCAATATTAAGGTCCGATACCGTGCCGTTAGTTAACATAGAAAAGTGTCTTCGTATTTCCTTGTTTTAATGCACTATTTAAAATATACATTGTGTACCCCCTAATTGACCTATAATTATTTCCTGTGGTAGGGTACACTATTACCCTGTAATATAATACCTGGTCCAATTTAAATATTATGGGTCAATATTAAGGTCTGATATTGCGCCTTGCGTTAGTTAACCATTGGAAGATGTCTTTGAATTTTTAAAGCATTTTAGAACGCTTATTTCTTCATTTTAAGCATCTCAGAACACTCTATTTCGCATAGGCATACATAGTAAAATTTAGGGTCACGCTGTGTACCCCCTAAATGACCTATAATTATTTCCTGTGGTAGGGTACACTATTACCCTGTAATATAATGCGTGGTCCAATTTAAAAATTATAGGTCAATATTAAGGTCCGATACCGTGCCGTTAGTTAACATAGAAAAATGTCTTTGAATTTTTAAAGCATTTTAGAACGCTTATTTCCTTATTTTAAGCTTCTCAGAACACTTTATTTCGCATAGGCATACATAGTAAACTTTAGGGTCACTCTGCGTACCCCCTAATTGACCTATAATTATTTCCTGTGGTAGGGTACACTATAACCCTGTAATATAATACGTGGTCCAATTTAAAAATTATAGGTCAATATTAAGGTCCGATACCGTGCCGTTAGTTAACATAGAAAAGTGTCTTCGTATTTCCTTGTTTTAATGCACTATTTAAAATATACATAGTGTACCCCCTAATTGACCTATAATTATTTCCTGTGGTAGGGTACACTATTACCCTGTAATATAATACCTGGTCCAATTTAAATATTATGGGTCAATATTAAGGTCTGATATTGCGCCTTGCGTTAGTTAACCATTGAAAGATGTCTTTGAATTTTTAAAGCATTTTAGAACGCTTATTTCTTCATTTTAAGCATCTCAGAACACTCTATTTCGCATAGGCATACATAGTAAAATTTAGGGTCACGCTGTGTACCCCCTAAATGACCTATAATTATTTCCTGTGGTAGGGTACACTATTACCCTGTAATATAATACGTGGTCCAATTTAAAAATTATAGGTCAATATTAAGGTCCGATACCGTGCCGTTAGTTAACATAGAAAAATGTCTTTGAATTTTTAAAGCATTTTAGAACGCTTATTTCCTCATTTTAAGCTTCTCAGAACACTTTATTTCGCATAGGCATACATAGTCAACTTTAGGGTCACTCTGTGTACCCCCCTAATTGACCTATAATTATTTCCTGTGGTAGGGTACACTATAACCCTGTAATATAATACGTGGTCCAATTTAAAAATTATAGGTCAATATTAAGGTCCGATACCGTGCCGTTAGTTAACATAGAAAAGTGTCTTCGTATTTTCTTGTTTTAATGCACTATTTAAAATATACATAGTGTACCACCTAATTGACCTATAATTATTTCCTGTTGTAGGGTACACTATTACCCTGTAATATAATACCTGGTCCAATTGAAATATTATGGTTCCATATTAAGGTCTGATATCGCGCCTTGCGTTAGTTAACCATTGAAAGATGTCTTTGAATTTTTAAAGCATTTTAGAACGCTTATTTCTTCATTTTAAGCTTCTCAGAACACTCTATTTCTTATAGGCATACATAGTAAACTTTAGGGTCACGCTGTGTACCACCTAATTGACCTATAATTATTTCCTGTGGTAAGGTACACTATTACCCTGTAATATAATACGTGGTACAATTTAAAAATTATAGGTCAATATTAAGGTCCGATACCGTGCCGTTAGTTAACATAGAAAAGTGTCTATGTATTTCCTTGTTTTAATGCACTATTTAAAATATACATAGTGTACCCCCTAAATGACCTATAATTATTTCCTGTGGTAGGGTACACTATTACCCTGTAATATAATAGGTGGTCCAATTTAAAAATTATAGGTCAATATTAAGGTCCGATACCGTGCCGTTAGTTAACATAGAAAAATGTCTTTGAATTTTTAAAGCATCTTAGAACGCTTATTTCTTCATTTTAAGCTTCTCAGAACACTCTATTTCTTATAGGCATACATAGTAAACTTTAGGGTCACGCTGTGTACCACCTAATTGACCTATAATTATTTCCTGTGGTAAGGTACACTATTACCCTGTAATATAATACGTGGTACAATTTAAAAATTATAGGTCAATATTAAGGTCCGATACCGTGCCATTAGTTAACATAGAAAAGTGTCTTTGCATTTCCTTGTTTTAATGCGCTATTTAAAATATACATAGTGTACCCCCTAATTGACCTATAATTATTTCCTGTGGTAGGGTACACTATTACCCTGTAGTATAATACTTGATCCAATTTAAATATTATGGGTTAATATTAAGGTCTGATGTTGCGCTTTGCGTTAGTTAACCATTGAAAGATGTCTTTGAATTTTTAAAGCATTTTAGAACGCTTATTTCTTCATTTTAAGCATCTCAGAACACTCTATTTCGCATAGGCATACATAGTAAGATTTAGGGTCACGCTGTGTACCCCCTAAATGACCTATAATTATTTCCTGTGGTAGGGTTCACTATTACCCTGTAATATAATACGTGGTCCAATTTAAAAATTATAGGTCAATATTAAGGTCCGATACCGTGCCGTTAGTTAACATAGAAAAATGTCTTTGAATTTTTAAAGCATTTTAGAACGCTTATTTCCTCATTTTAAGCTTCTCAGAGCACTTTATTTCGCATAGGCATACATAGTAAACTTTGGGGTCACTCTGTGTACCTCCTAATTGACCTATAATTATTTCCTGTGGTAGGGTACACTATAACCCTGTAATATAATACGTGGTCCAATTTAAAAATTATAGGTCAATATTAAGGTCCGATACCGTGCCGTTAGTTAACATAGAAAAGTGTCTTCATATTTCCTTGTTTTAATGCACTATTTAAAATATACATAGTGTACCCCCTAATTGACCTATAATTATTTCTTGTGGTAAGGTACACTATTACCCTGTAATATAATACCTGGTCCAATATAAATATTATGGGTCAATATTAAGGTCTGATATTGCGCCTTGCGTTAGTTAACCATTGAAAGATGTCTTTGAATTTTTAAAGCATTTTAGAACGCTTATTTCTTCATTTTAAGCATCTCAGAACACTCTATTTCGCATAGGCATACATAGTAAAATTTAGGGTCACGCTGTGTACCCCCTAAATGACCTATAATTATTTCCTGTGGTAGGGTACACTATTACATTGTAATATAATACGTGGTCCAATTTAAAATTATAGGTCAATATTAAGGTCCGATACCGTGCCGTTAGTTAACATAGAAAAATGTCTTTGAATTTTTAAAGCATTTTAGAACGCTTATTTCCTCATTTTAAGCTTCTCAGAACACTTTATTTCGCATAGGCATACATAGTAAACTTTAGGGTCACGCTGTGTACCCCCTAATTGACCTATAATTATTTCCTGTGGTAGTGTACACTATAACCCTGTAATATAATACGTGGTCCAATTTAAAAATTATAGGTCAATATTAAGGTCCGATACCGTGCCGTTAGTTAACATAGAAAAGTGTCTTCGAATTTCCTTGTTTTAATGCACTATTTAAAATATACATAGTGTACCCCCTAATTGACCTATAATTATTTCCTGTGGTAGGAAACACTATTACCCTGTAATATAATACGTGGTCCAATTTGAAAATTATAGGTCAATATTAAGGTCTGATATTGCGCCTTGCGTTAGCTAACCATTGAAAGATGTCTTTGAATTTTTAAAGCATTTTAGAACGCTTATTTCTTCATTTAAGCTTCTCAGAACACTCTATTTCGCATAGGCATACATAGTAAACTTTAGGGTCACGCTGTGTACCCCCTAATTGACCTATAATTATTTCCTGTGGTAGGGTACACTATTACCCTGTAATATAATACGTGGTCCAATTTAAAAATTATACGTCAATATTAAGGTCCGATACCGTGCCGTTAGTTAACATAGAAAAATGTCTTTGAATTTTTAAAGCATTTTAGAACGCTTATTTCCTCATTTTAAGCTTCTCAGAACACTTTATTTCGCATAGGCATTCATAGTAACCTTTAGGGTCACGCTGTGTACCCCCTAATTGACCTATAATTATTTTCCGTGGTAGGGTACACTATCACCCTGTAATATAATACGTGGCCCAATTTAAAAATTTTAGGTCAATATTAAGGTCCGATACCGTGCCGTTAGTTAACATAGAAAAGAGTCTTCGAATTTTCTTGTTTTAATGCACTATTTAAAATATACATAGTGTACCCCCTAATTGACCTATATATATTTCCTGTGGTAGGGTACACTATTACCCTGTAATATAATACCTGGTCCAATATAAATATTATGGGTCAATATTAAGGTCTGATATTGCGCCTTGCGTTAGTTAACCATTGAAAGATGTCTTTGAATTTTTAAAGCATTTTAGAACGCTTATTTCTTCATTTTAAGCATCTCAGAACACTCTATTTCGCATAGGCATACATAGTAAAATTTAGGGTCACGCTGTGTACCCCCTAAATGACCTATAATTATTTCCTGTGGTAGGGTACACTATTACATTGTAATATAATACGTGGTCCAATTTAAAAATTATAGGTCAATATTAAGGTCCGATACCGTGCCGTTAGTTAACATAGAAAAATGTCTTTGAATTTTTAAAGCATTTTAGAACGCTTATTTCCTCATTTTAAGCTTCTCAGAACACTTTATTTCGCATAGGCATACATAGTAAACTTTAGGGTCACGCTGTGTACCCCCTAATTGACCTATAATTATTTCCTGTGGTAGTGTACACTATAACCCTGTAATATAATACGTGGTCCAATTTAAAAATTATAGGTCAATATTAAGGTCCGATACCGTGCCGTTAGTTAACATAGAAAAGTGTCTTCGAATTTCCTTGTTTTAATGCACTATTTAAAATATACATAGTGAACCCCCTAATTGACCTATAATTATTTCCTGTGGTAGGAAACACTATTACCCTGTAATATAATACGTGGTCCAATTTGAAAATTATAGGTCAATATTAAGGTCTGATATTGCGCCTTGCGTTAGCTAACCATTGAAAGATGTCTTTGAATTTTTAAAGCATTTTAGAACGCTTATTTCTTCATTTTAAGCTTCTCAGAACACTCTATTTCGCATAGGCATACATAGTAAACTTTAGGGTCACGCTGTGTACCCCCTAATTGACCTATAATTATTTCCTGTGGTAGGGTACACTATTACCCTGTAATATAATACGTGGTCCAATTTAAAAATTATACGTCAATATTAAGGTCCGATACCGTGCCGTTAGTTAACATAGAAAAATGTCTTTGAATTTTTAAAGCATTTTAGAACGCTTATTTCCTCATTTTAAGCTTCTCAGAACACTTTATTTCGCATAGGCATTCATAGTAACCTTTAGGGTCACGCTGTGTACCCCCTAATTGACCTATAATTATTTTCCGTGGTAGGGTACACTATCACCCTGTAATATAATACGTGGCCCAATTTAAAAATTTTAGGTCAATATTAAGGTCCGATACCGTGCCGTTAGTTAACATAGAAAAGAGTCTTCGAATTTTCTTGTTTTAATGCACTATTTAAAATATACATAGTGTACCCCCTAATTGACCTATATATATTTCCTGTGGTAGGGTACACTATTACCCTGTAATATAATACCTGGTCCAATTAAATATTATGGGTCAATATTAAGGTCTGATATCGCGCCTTGCGTTAGTTAACCATTGAAAGATGTCTTTGAATTTTTAAAGCATTTTAGAATGCTTATTTCGTCATTTTAAGCTTCTCAGAACACTCTATTTTGCATAGGCATACATAGTAAACTTTAGGGCCACGCTGTGTACCACCTAATTGACCTATAATTATTTCCTGTGGTAAGGTGCACTATTACCCTGTAATATAATGCGTGGTACAATTTAAAAATTATAGGTCAATATTAAGGTCCGATACCGTGCCGTTAGTTAACATAGAAAAGTGTCTTCGTATTTCCTTGTTTTAATGCACTATTTAAAATATACATAGTGTACCCCCTAAATGACCTATAATTATTTCCTGTGGTAGGGTACACTATTACCCTGTAATATAACAGGTGGTCCAATTTAGAAATTATAGGTCAATATTAAGGTCCGATACCGTGCCGTTAGTTAACATAGAAAAATGTCTTTGAATTTTTAAAGCATTTTAGAACGCTTATTTCCTCATTTTAAGCTTCTCAGAGCACTTTATTTCGCATAGGCATACATAGTAAACTTTGGGTCACTCTGTGTACCCCCTAATTGACCTATAATTATTTCCTGTGGTAGGGTACACTATTACCCTGTAATATAATACGTGGTCCAATTTAAAAATTATAGGTCAATATTAAGGTCCGATACCGTGCCGTTAGTTAACATAGAAAAATGTCTTTGACTTTTTAAAGCAATTTAGAACGCTTATTTCCTCATTTTAAGCTTCTCAGAACACTTTATTTTGCATAGGCATACATAGTAAACTTTAGGGTCACGCTGTGTACCCCCTAATTGACCTATAATTATTTCCTGTGGTAGGGTACACTATAACCCTGTAATATAATACGTGGTCCAATTTAAAATTATAGGTCAATATTAAGGTCCGAAACCGTGCGTTAGTTAACATAGAAAAGTGTCTTCGAATTTTCTTGTTTTAATGCACTATTTAAAATATACATAGTGTACCCCCTAATTGACCTATAATTATTTCCTGTGGTAGGGTACACTATTACCCTGTAATATAATACCTGGTCCAATATAAATATTATGGGTCAATATTAAGGTCTGATATTGCGCCTTGCGTTAGTTAACCATTGAAAGATGTCTTTGAATTTTTAAAGCATTTTAGAACGCTTATTTCTTCATTTTAAGCATCTCAGAACACTCTATTTCGCATAGGCATACATAGTAAAAATTAGGGTCACGCTGTGTACCCCCTAAATGACCTATAATTATTTCCTGTGGTAGGGTACACTATTACATTGTAATATAATACGTGGTCCAATTTAAAAATTATAGGTCAATATTAAGGTCCGATACCGTGCCGTTAGTTAACATAGAAAAATGTCTTTGAATTTTTAAAGCATTTTAGAACGCTTATTTCCTCATTTTAAGCTTCTCAGAACACTTTATTTCGCATAGGCATACATAGTAAACTTTAGGGTCACGCTGTGTACCCCCTAATTGACCTATAATTATTTCCTGTGGTAGTGTACACTATAACCCTGTAATATAATACGTGGTCCAATTTAAAAATTATAGGTCAATATTAAGGTCCGATACCGTGCCGTTAGTTAACATAGAAAAGTGTCTTCGAATTTCCTTGTTTTAATGCACTATTTAAAATATACATAGTGTACCCCCTAATTGACCTATAATTATTTCCTGTGGTAGGGTACACTATTACCCTGTAATATAATACGTGGTCCAATTTAAAAATTATACGTCAATATTAAGGTCCGATACCGTGCCGTTAGTTAACATAGAAAAATGTCTTTGAATTTTTAAAGCATTTTAGAACGCTTATTTCCTCATTTTAAGCTTCTCAGAACACTTTATTTCGCATAGGCATTCATAGTAACCTTTAGGGTCACGCTGTGTACCCCCTAATTGACCTATAATTATTTTCCGTGGTAGGGTACACTATCACCCTGTAATATAATACGTGGCCCAATTTAAAAATTTTAGGTCAATATTAAGGTCCGATACCGTGCCGTTAGTTAACATAGAAAAGAGTCTTCGAATTTTCTTGTTTTAATGCACTATTTAAAATATACATAGTGTACCCCCTAATTGACCTATATATATTTCCTGTGGTAGGGTACACTATTACCCTGTAATATAATACCTGGTCCAATTTAAATATTATGGGTCAATATTAAGGTCTGATATCGCGCCTTGCGTTAGTTAACCATTGAAAGATGTCTTGTAATTTTTAAAGCATTTTAGACCGCTTATTTCGTCATTTTAAGCTTCTCAGAACACTCTATTTCGCATAGGCATACATAGTAAACTTTAGGGCCACGCTGTGTACCACCTAATTGACCTATAATTATTTCCTGTGGTAAGGTGCACTATTACCCTGTAATATAATGCGTGGTACAATTTAAAAATTATAGGTCAATATTAAGGTCCGATACCGTGCCGTTAGTTAACATAGAAAAGTGTCTTCGTATTTCCTTGTTTTAATGCACTATTTAAAATATACATAGTGTACCCCCTAAATGACCTATAATTATTTCCTGTGGTAGGGTACACTATTACCCTGTAATATAACAGGTGGTCCAATTTAAAAATTATAGGTCAATATTAAGGTCCGATACCGTGCCGTTAGTTAACATAGAAAAATGTCTTTGACTTTTTAAAGCAATTTAGAACGCTTATTTCCTCATTTTAAGCTTCTCAGAACACTTTATTTCGCATAGGCATACATAGTAAACTTTAGGGTCACGCTGTGTACCCCCTAATTGACCTATAAATATTTCCTGTGGTAGGGTACACTATAACCCTGTAATATAATACGTGGTCCAATTTAAAAATTATAGGTCAATATTAAGGTCCGATACCGTGCCGTTAGTTAACATAGAAAAGTGTCTTCGAATTTTCTTGTTTTAATGCACTATTTAAAATATACATAGTGTACCCCCTAATTGACCTATAATTATTTCCTGTGGTAGGGTACACTATTACCCTGTAATATAATACCTGGTCCAATTTAAATAGTATGGGTCAATATTAAGGTCTGATATTGCGCCTTGCGTTAGTTAACCATTGAAAGATGTCTTTGAATTTTTAAAGCATTTTAGAACGCTTATTTCTTCATTTTAAGCTTCTCAGAACACTTTATTTCGCATACGCATACATAGTAAACTTTAGGGTCACGCTGTGTACCCCCTAATTGACCTATAATTATTTTACGTTTTAGGGTACACTATAACCCTGTAATATAATAGGTGGTTCAATTTAAAAATTTTAGGTCAATATTAAGGTCCGATACCGTGCCGTTAGTTAACATAGAAAAGTGTCTTCGAATTTCCTTGTTTTAAAGCACTATTTAAAATATACATAGTGTACCCCCTAATTGACCTATAATTATTTCCTGTGGAAGGGTACACTATTACCCTGTAATATAATACCTGGTCCAATTTAAATATTATGATTCAATATTAAGGTCTGATATTGCGCCTTGCGCTAGTTAACCATTGAAAGATGTCTTTGAATTTTAAAAGCGTTTTAGAACGCATATTTCTTCATTTTAAGCTTCTCAGAACTCTTTATTTCGCATAGGCATACATAGTAAACTTAAGTGTCACGCTGTGTACCCCCTTATTGACCTATAATTATTTCCTGTGGAAGGGTACACTATAACCCTGTAATATAATACGTGGTCCAATTTAAAAATTATAGATCAATATTAAGGTCTGATATTGCGCCTTGCGTTAGCTAACCATTGAAAGATGTCTTTGAATTTTTAAAGCATTTTAGAACGCTTATTTCTTCATTTTAAGCTTCTCAGAACACTCTATTTCGCATAGGCATACATAGTAAACTTTAAGGTCACGCTGTGTACCCCCTAATTGACCTATAATTATTTCCTGTGGTAGGGTACACTATTACCCTGTAATATAATACGTGGTCCAATTTAAAAATTATAGGTCAATATTAAGGTCCGATACCGTGCCGTTAGTTAACATAGAAAAATGTCTTTGAATTTTTAAAGCATTTTAGAACGCTTATTTCCTCATTTTAAGCTTCTCAGAACACTTTATTTCGCATAGGCATACATAGTAACCTTTAGGGTCACGCTGTGTACCCCCTAATTGACCTATAATTATTTTCCGTGGTATGGTACACTATTACCCTGTAATATAATACGTGGCCCAATTTAAAAATTTTAGGTCAATATTAAGGTCCGATACCGTGCCGTTAGTTAACATAGAAAAGAGTCTTCGAATTTTCTTGTTTTAATGGACTATTTAAAATATACATAGTGTACCCCCTAATTGACCTATATATATTTCCTGTGGTAGGGTACACTATTACCCTGTAATATAATACCTGGTCCAATTTAAATATTATGGGTCATTATTAAGGTTTGATATCGCGCCTTGCGTTAGTTAACCATTGAAAGATGTCTTTGAATTTTTAAAGCATTTTAGAACGCTTATTTCGTCATTTTAAGCTTCTCAGAACACTCTATTTCGCATAGGCATACATAGTAAACTTTAGGGCCACGCTGTGTACCCCCTAATTGACCTATAATTATTTTCCGTGGTAGGGTACACTATTACCCTGTAATATAATGCGTGGTACAATTTAAAAATTATAGGTCAATATTAAGGTCCGATACCGTGCCGTTAGTTAACATAGAAAAGTGTCTTCGTATTTCCTTGTTTTAATGCACTATTTAAAATATACATAGTGTACCCCCTAAATGACCTATAATTATTTCCTGTGGTAGGGTACACTATTACCCTGTAATATAACAGGTGGACCAATTTAAAAATTATAGGTCAATATTAAGGTCCGATACCGTGCCGTTAGTTAACATAGAAAAATGTCTTTGAATTTTTAAAGCATTTTAGAACGCTTATTTCCTCATTTTAAGCTTCTCAGAGCACTTTATTTCGCATAGGCATACATAGTAAACTTTGGGGTCACTCTGTGTACCCCCTAATTGACCTATAATTATTTCCTGTGGTAGGGTACACTATTACCCTGTAATATAATACGTGGTCCAATTTAAAAATTATAGGTCAATATTAAGGTCCGATACCGTGCCGTTAGTTAACATAGAAAAATGTCTTTGACTTTTTAAAGCAATTTAGAACGCTTATTTCCTCATTTTAAGCTTCTCAGAACACTTTATTTCGCATAGGCATACATAGTAAACTTTAGGGTCACGCTGTGTACCCCCTAATTGACCTATAATTATTTCCTGTGGTAGGGTACACTATAACCCTGTAATATAATACGTGGTCCAATTTAAAAATTATAGGTCAATATTAAGGTCCGATACCGTGCCGTTAGTTAACATAGAAAAGTGTCTTCGAATTTTCTTGTTTTAATGCACTATTTAAAATATACATAGTGTACCCCCTAATTGACCTATAATTATTTCCTGTGGTAGGGTACACTATTACCCTGTAATATAATACCTGGTCCAATTTAAATATTATGGGTCAATATTAAGGTCTGATATTGCGCCTTGCGTTAGTTAACCATTGAAAGATGTCTTTGAATTTTTAAAGCATTTTAGAACGCTTATTTCTTCATTTTAAGCTTCTCAGAACACTTTATTTCGCATACGCATACATAGTAAACTTTAGGGTCACGCTGTGTACCCCCTAATTGACCTATAATTATTTTACGTGGTAGGGTACACTATAACCCTGTAATATAATAGGTGGTTCAATTTAAAAATTTTAGGTCAATATTAAGGTCCGATACCGTGCCGTTAGTTAACATAGAAAAGTGTCTTCGAATTTCCTTGTTTTAAAGCACTATTTAAAATATACATAGTGTACCCCCTAATTGACCTATAATTATTTCCTGTGGAAGGGTACACTATTACCCTGTAATATAATACCTGGTCCAATTTAAATATTATGATTCAATATTAAGGTCTGATATTGCGCCTTGCGCTAGTTAACCATTGAAAGATGTCTTTGAATTTTAAAAGCATTTTAGAACGCATATTTCTTCATTTTAAGCTTCTCAGAACTCTTTATTTCGCATAGGCATACATAGTAAACTTAAGTGTCACGCTGTGTACCCCCTAATTGACCTATAATTATTTCCTGTGGTAAGGTACACTATTACCCTGTAATATAATACGTGGTACAATTTAAAAATTATAGGTCAATATTAAGGTCCGATATCGTGCCGTTAGTTAACATAGAAAAATGTCTTTGAATTTTTAAAGCATTTTAGAACGCTTATTTCCTCATTTTAAGCTTCTCAGAACACTCTATTTCGCATAGGCATACATAGTAAACTTTAGGGTCACGCTGTGTACCACCTAATTGACCTATAATTATTTCCTGTGGTAAGGTACACTATTACCCTGTAATATAATACGTGGTACAATTTAAAAATTATAGGTCAATATTAAGGTCCGATATCGTGCCGTTAGTTAACATAGAAAAATGTCTTTGAATTTTTAAAGCATTTTAGAACGCTTATTTCCTCATTTTAAGCTTCTCAGAACACTCTATTTCGCATAGGCATACATAGTAAAATTTAGGGTCACGCTGTGTACCCCCTAAATGACCTATAATTATTTCCTGTGGTAGGGTACACTATTACATTGTAATATAATACGTGGTCCAATTTAAAAATTATAGGTCAATATTAAGGTCCGATACCGTGCCGTTAGTTAACATAGAAAAATGTCTTTGAATTTTTAAAGCATTTTAGAACGCTTATTTCCTCATTTTAAGCTTCTCAGAACACTTTATTTCGCATAGGCATACATAGTAAACTTTAGGGTCACGCTGTGTACCCCCTAATTGACCTATAATTATTTCCTGTGGTAGTGTACACTATAACCCTGTAATATAATACGTGGTCCAATTTAAAACTTATAGGTCAGTATTAAGGTCCGATACCGTGCCGTTAGTTAACATAGAAAAGTGTCTTCGAATTTCCTTGTTTTAATGCACTATTTAAAATATACATAGTGTACCCCCTAATTGACCTATAATTATTTCCTGTGGTAGGGTACACTATTACCCTGTAATATAATACCTGGTCCAATTTAAATATTATGGGTCAATATTAAGGTCTGATATTGCGCCTTGCGTTAGTTAACCATTGAAAGATGTCTTTGAATTTTTAAAGCATTTTAGAACGCTTATTTCTTCATTTTAAGCATCTGAGAACACTCTATTTCGCATAGGCATGCATAGTAAAATTTAGGGTCACGCTGTGTACCCCTTAATTGACCTATAATTATTTCCTGTGGAAGGGTACACTATAACCCTGTAATATAATACGTGGTCCAATTTGAAAATTATAGGTCAATATTAAGGTCTGATATTGCGCCTTGCGTTAGCTAACCATTGAAAGATGTCTTTGAATTTTTAAAGCATTTTAGAACGCTTATTTCTTCATTTTAAGCTTCTCAGAACACTCTATTTCGCATAGGCATACATAGTAAACTTTAGGGTCACGCTGTGTACCCCCTAATTGACCTATAATTATTTCCTGTGGTAGGGTACACTATTACCCTGTAATATAATACGTGGTCCAATTTAAAAATTATAGGTCAATATTAAGGTCCGATACCGTGCCGTTAGTTAACATAGAAAAATGTCTTCGAATTTTCTTGTTTTAATGCACTATTTAAAATATACATAGTGTACCCCCTAATTGACCTATAATTATTTCTTGTTGTAGGGTACACTATTACCCTGTAATATAATACCTGGTCCAATTTAAATATTATGGTTCCATATTAAGGTCTGATATCGCGCCTTGCGTTAGTAAACATAGAAAAATGTTTTTGAATTTTTAAAGCATTTTAGAACGCTTATTTCCTCATTTTAAGCTTCTCAGAACACTTTATTTCGCATAGGCATACATAGTAACCTTTAGGGTCTCGCTGTGTACCCCCTAATTGACCTATAATTATTTTCCGTGGTAGGGTACACTATCACCCTGTAATATAATACGTGGCCCAATTTAAAAATTTTAGGTCACTATTAAGGTCCGATACCGTGCCGTTAGTTAACATAGAAAAGAGTCTTCGAATTTCCTTGTTTTAATGCACTATTTAAAATATACATAGTGTACCCCCTAATTGACCTATAATTATATCCTGTTGTAGGGTTCACTATTACCCTGTAATATAATACCTGGTCCTATTTAAATATTATGGTTCCATATTAAGGTCTGATATCGCGCCTTGTGTTAGTTAACCATTGAAAGATGTCTTTGAATTTTTAAAGCATTTTAGAACGCTTATTTCCTCATTTTAAGCTTTTCAGAACACTTTATTTCGCATAGGCATACATAGTAAACTTTAGGGTCACTCTGTGTACCCCCTAATTGACCTATAATTATTTCCTGTGGTAGGGTACACTATAACCCTGTAATATAATAGGTGGTCCAATTTAAAAATTATAGGTCAATATTAAGGTCCGATACCGTGCCGTTAGTTAACATAGAAAAGTGTCTTCGTATTTCCTTGTTTTAATGCACTATTTAAAATATACATAGTGTACCCCCTAATTGACCTATATATATTTCCTGTGGTAGGGTACACTATTACCCTGTAATATAATACCTGGTCCAATTTAAATATTATAGGTCAATATTAAGGTCCGATACCGTGCCGTTAGTTAACATAGAAAAAGGTCTTTGAATTTTTAAAGCATTTTAGAACGAGCATTTTAGAACCTTTCCTCATTTTAAGCTTCTCAGAACACTTTATTTCGCATAGGCATACATAGTAAACTTTAGGGTCACTCTGTGTACCCCCTAATTGACCTATAATTATTTCCTGTGGTAGGGTACACTATAACCCTGTAATATAATACGTGGTCCAATTTAAAAATTATAGGTCAATATTAAGGTCCGATACCGTGCCGTTAGTTAACATAGAAAAGTGTCTTCGTATTTCCTTGTTTTAATGCACTATTTAAAATATACATAGTGTACCACCTAATTGACCTATATATATTTCCTGTGGTAGGGTACACTATTACCCTGTAATATAATACCTGGTCCAATTTAAATATTATGGGTCAATATTAAGGTCTGATATCGCGCCTTGCGTTAGTTAACCATTGAAAGATGTCTTTGAATTTTTAAAGCATTTTAGAACGCTTATTTCTTCATTTTAAGCTTCTCAGAACACTCTATTTCGCTTAGGCATACATAGTAAACTTTAGGGTCACTCTGTGTACCCCCTAATTGACCTATAATTATTTCCTGTGGTAGGGTACACTATAACCCTGTAATATAATACGTGGTCCAATTTAAAAATTATAGGTCAATATTAAGGTCCGGTACCGTGCCGTTAGTTAACATAGAAAAGTGTCTTCGTATTTCCTTGTTTTAATGCACTATTTAAAATATACATAGTGTACCCCCTAATTGACCTATATATATTTCCTGTGGTAGGGTACACTATTACCCTGTAATATAATACCTGGTCCAATTTAAATATTATGGGTCAATATTAAGGTCTGATATCGCGCCTTGCGTTAGTTAACCATTGAAAGATGTCTTTGAATTTTTAAAGCATTTTAGAACGCTTATTTCTTCATTTTAAGCTTCTCAGAACACTCTATTTCGCTTAGGCATACATAGTAAACTTTAGGGTCACTCTGTGTACCCCCTAATTGACCTATAATTATTTCCTGTGGTAGGGTACATTATAACCCTGTAATATAATACGTGGTCCAATTTAAAAATTATAGGTCAATATTAAGGTCCGATACCGTGCCGTTAGTTAACATAGAAAAGTGTCTTCGTATTTCCTTGTTTTAATGCACTATTTAAAATATACATAGTGTACCCCCTAATTGACCTATATATATTTCCTGTGGTAGGGTACACTATTACCCTGTAATATAATACCTGGTCCAATTTAAATATTATGGGTCAATATTAAGGTCTGATATCGCGCCTTGCGTTAGTTAACCATTGAAAGATGTCTTTGAATTTTTAAAGCATTTTAGAACGCTTATTTCTTCATTTTAAGCTTCTCAGAACACTCTATTTCGCTTAGGCATACATAGTAAACTTTAGGGTCACGCTGTGTACCCCCTAATTGACCTATAATTATTTTACGTGGTAGGGTACACTATAACCCTGTAATATAATAGGTGGTTCAATTTAAAAATTTTAGGTCAATATTAAGGTCCGATACCGTGCCGTTAGTTAACATAGAAAAGTGTCTTCGAATTTCCTTGTTTTAAAGCACTATTTAAAATATACATAGTGTACCCCCTAATTGACCTATAATTATTTCCTGTGGAAGGGTACACTATTACCCTGTAATATAATACCTGGTCCAATTTAAATATTATGATTCAATATTAAGGTCTGATATTGCGCCTTGCGCTAGTTAACCATTGAAAGATGTCTTTGAATTTTAAAAGCATTTTAGAACGCATATTTCTTCATTTTAAGCTTCTCAGAACTCTTTATTTCGCATAGGCATACATAGTAAACTTAAGTGTCACGCTGTGTACCCCCTAATTGACCTATAATTATTTCCTGTGGAAGGGTACACTATAACCCTGTAATATAATACGTGGTCCAATTTAAAAATTATAGGTCAATATTAAGGTCTGATATTGCGCCTTGCGTTAGCTAACCATTGAAAGATGTCTTTGAATTTTTAAAGCATTTTAGAACGCTTATTTCTTCATTTTAAGCTTCTCAGAACACTCTATTTCGCATAGGCATACATAGTAAACTTTAGGGTCACGCAGTGTACCCCCTAATTGACCTATAATTATTTCCTGTGGTAGGGTACACTATTACCCTGTAATATAATACGTGGTCCAATTTAAAAATTATAGGTCAATATTAAGGTCCGATACCGTGCCGTTAGTTAACATAGAAAAATGTCTTTGAATTTTTAAAGCATTTTAGAACGCTTATTTCCTCATTTTAAGCTTCTCAGAACACTTTATTTCGCATAGGCATACATAGTAACCTTTAGGGTCACGCTGTGTACCCCCTAATTGACCTATAATTATTTTCCGTGGTAGGGTACACTATTACCCTGTAATATAATACGTGGCCCAATTTAAAAATTTTAGGTCAATATTAAGGTCCGATACCGTGCCGTTAGTTAACATAGAAAAGAGTCTTCGAATTTCCTTGTTTTAATGCACTATTTAAAATATACATAGTGTACCCCCTAATTGACCTATAATTATTTCCTGTTGTAGGGTACACTATTACCCTGTAATATAATTTCTGGTCCTATTTAAATATTATGGTTCCATATTAAGGTCTGATATCGCGCCTTGCGTTAGTTAACCATTGAAAGATGTCTTTGAATTTTTAAAGCATTTTAGAACGCTTATTTCCTCATTTTAAGCTTCTCAGAACACTTTATTTCGCATAGGCATACATAGTAAACTTTAGGGTCACTCTGTGTACTCCCTAATTGACCTATAATTATTTCCTGTGGTAGGGTACACTATAACCCTGTAATATAATACGTGGTCCAATTTAAAAATTATAGGTCAATATTAAGGTCCGATACCGTGCCGTTAGTTAACATAGAAAAGTGTCTTCGTATTTCCTTGTTTTAATGCACTATTTAAAATATACATAGTGTACCCCCTAATTGACCTATATATATTTCCTGTGGTAGGGTACACTATTACCCTGTAATATAATACCTGGTCCAATTTAAATATTATGGGTCAATATTAAGGTCTGATATCGCGCCTTGCGTTAGTTAACCATTGAAAGATGTCTTTGAATTTTTAAAGCATTTTAGAACGCTTATTTCCTCATTTTAAGCTTCTCAGAACACTCTATTTCGCATAGGCATACATAGTAAACTTTAGGGTCACGCTGTGTACCACCTAATTGACCTATAATTATTTCCTGTGGTAAGGTACACTATTACCCTGTAATATAATACGTGGTACAATTTAAAAATTATAGGTCAATATTAAGGTCCGATATCGTGCCGTTAGTTAACATAGAAAAATGTCTTTGAATTTTTAAAGCATTTTAGAACGCTTATTTCCTCATTTTAAGCTTCTCAGAACACTCTATTTCGCATAGGCATACATAGTAAAATTTAGGGTCACGCTGTGTACCCCCTAAATGACCTATAATTATTTCCTGTGGTAGGGTACACTATTACATTGTAATATAATACGTGGTCCAATTTAAAAATTATAGGTCAATATTAAGGTCCGATACCGTGCCGTTAGTTAACATAGAAAAATGTCTTTGAATTTTTAAAGCATTTTAGAACGCTTATTTCCTCATTTTAAGCTTCTCAGAACACTTTATTTCGCATAGGCATACATAGTAAACTTTAGGGTCACGCTGTGTACCCCCTAATTGACCTATAATTATTTCCTGTGGTAGTGTACACTATAACCCTGTAATATAATACGTGGTCCAATTTAAAACTTATAGGTCAGTATTAAGGTCCGATACCGTGCCGTTAGTTAACATAGAAAAGTGTCTTCGAATTTCCTTGTTTTAATGCACTATTTAAAATATACATAGTGTACCCCCTAATTGACCTATAATTATTTCCTGTGGTAGGGTACACTATTACCCTGTAATATAATACCTGGTCCAATTTAAATATTATGGGTCAATATTAAGGTCTGATATTGCGCCTTGCGTTAGTTAACCATTGAAAGATGTCTTTGAATTTTTAAAGCATTTTAGAACGCTTATTTCTTCATTTTAAGCATCTGAGAACACTCTATTTCGCATAGGCATGCATAGTAAAATTTAGGGTCACGCTGTGTACCCCTTAATTGACCTATAATTATTTCCTGTGGAAGGGTACACTATAACCCTGTAATATAATACGTGGTCCAATTTGAAAATTATAGGTCAATATTAAGGTCTGATATTGCGCCTTGCGTTAGCTAACCATTGAAAGATGTCTTTGAATTTTTAAAGCATTTTAGAACGCTTATTTCTTCATTTTAAGCTTCTCAGAACACTCTATTTCGCATAGGCATACATAGTAAACTTTAGGGTCACGCTGTGTACCCCCTAATTGACCTATAATTATTTCCTGTGGTAGGGTACACTATTACCCTGTAATATAATACGTGGTCCAATTTAAAAATTATAGGTCAATATTAAGGTCCGATACCGTGCCGTTAGTTAACATAGAAAAATGTCTTCGAATTTTCTTGTTTTAATGCACTATTTAAAATATACATAGTGTACCCCCTAATTGACCTATAATTATTTCTTGTTGTAGGGTACACTATTACCCTGTAATATAATACCTGGTCCAATTTAAATATTATGGTTCCATATTAAGGTCTGATATCGCGCCTTGCGTTAGTAAACATAGAAAAATGTTTTTGAATTTTTAAAGCATTTTAGAACGCTTATTTCCTCATTTTAAGCTTCTCAGAACACTTTATTTCGCATAGGCATACATAGTAACCTTTAGGGTCTCGCTGTGTACCCCCTAATTGACCTATAATTATTTTCCGTGGTAGGGTACACTATCACCCTGTAATATAATACGTGGCCCAATTTAAAAATTTTAGGTCACTATTAAGGTCCGATACCGTGCCGTTAGTTAACATAGAAAAGAGTCTTCGAATTTCCTTGTTTTAATGCACTATTTAAAATATACATAGTGTACCCCCTAATTGACCTATAATTATATCCTGTTGTAGGGTTCACTATTACCCTGTAATATAATACCTGGTCCTATTTAAATATTATGGTTCCATATTAAGGTCTGATATCGCGCCTTGTGTTAGTTAACCATTGAAAGATGTCTTTGAATTTTTAAAGCATTTTAGAACGCTTATTTCCTCATTTTAAGCTTTTCAGAACACTTTATTTCGCATAGGCATACATAGTAAACTTTAGGGTCACTCTGTGTACCCCCTAATTGACCTATAATTATTTCCTGTGGTAGGGTACACTATAACCCTGTAATATAATAGGTGGTCCAATTTAAAAATTATAGGTCAATATTAAGGTCCGATACCGTGCCGTTAGTTAACATAGAAAAGTGTCTTCGTATTTCCTTGTTTTAATGCACTATTTAAAATATACATAGTGTACCCCCTAATTGACCTATATATATTTCCTGTGGTAGGGTACACTATTACCCTGTAATATAATACCTGGTCCAATTTAAATATTATGGGTCAATATTAAGGTCTGATATCGCGCCTTGCGTTAGTTAACCATTGAAAGATGTCTTTGAATTTTTAAAGCATTTTAGAACGCTTATTTCTTCATTTTAAGCTTCTCAGAACACTCTATTTCGCTTAGGCATACATAGTAAACTTTAGGGTCACTCTGTGTACCCCCTAATTGACCTATAATTATTTCCTGTGGTAGGGTACACTATAACCCTGTAATATAATACGTGGTCCAATTTAAAAATTATAGATCAATATTAAGGTCCGATACCGTGCCGTTAGTTAACATAGAAAAGTGTCTTCGTATTTCCTTGTTTTAATGCACTATTTAAAATATACATAGTGTACCCCCTAATTGACCTATATATATTTCCTGTGGTAGGGTACACTATTACCCTGTAATATAATACCTGGTCCAATTTAAATATTATGGGTCAATATTAAGGTCTGATATCGCGCCTTGCGTTAGTTAACCATTGAAAGATGTCTTTGAATTTTTAAAGCATTTTAGAACGCTTATTTCTTCATTTTAAGCTTCTCAGAACACTCTATTTCGCTTAGGCATACATAGTAAACTTTAGGGTCACTCTGTGTACCCCCTAATTGACCTATAATTATTTCCTGTGGTAGGGTATATTATAACCCTGTAATATAATACGTGGTCCAATTTAAAAATTATAGGTCAATATTAAGGTCCGATACCGTGCCGTTAGTTAACATAGAAAAGTGTCTTCGTATTTCCTTGTTTTAATGCACTATTTAAAATATACATAGTGTACCCCCTAATTGACCTATATATATTTCCTGTGGTAGGGTACACTATTACCCTGTAATATAATACCTGGTCCAATTTAAATATTATGGGTCAATATTAAGGTCTGATATCGCGCCTTGCGTTAGTTAACCATTGAAAGATGTCTTTGAATTTTTAAAGCATTTTAGAACGCTTATTTCTTCATTTTAAGCTTCTCAGAACACTCTATTTCGCTTAGGCATACATAGTAAACTTTAGGGTCACGCTGTGTACCACCTAATTGACCTATAATTATTTCCTGTGGTAAGGTACACTATTACCCTGTAATATAATACGTGGTACAATTTAAAAATTATAGGTCAATATTAAGGTCCGATACCGTGCCGTTAGTTAACATAGAAAAATGTCTTTGAATTTTTAAAGCATTTTAGAACTCTTATTTCCTCATTTTAAGCTTCTCAGAGCACTTTATTTCGCATAGGCATACATAGTAAACTTTGGGGTCACTCTGTGTACCTCCTAATTGACCTATAATTATTTCCTGTGGTAGGGTACACTATAAACCTGTAATATAATACGTGGTCCAATTTAAAAATTATAGGTCAATATTAAAGTCCGATACCGTGCCGTTAGTTAACATAGAAAAGTGTCTTCGTATTTCCTTGTTTTAATGCACTATTTAAAATATACATAGTGTACCCCCTAATTGACCTATATATATTTCCTGTGGTAGGGTACACTATTACCCTGTAATATAATACCTGGTCCAATTTAAATATTATGGGTCAATATTAAGGTCTGATATCGCGCCTTGCGTTAGTTAACCATTGATAGATGTCTTTGAATTTTTAAAGCATTTTAGAACGCTTATTTCTTCATTTTAAGCTTCTCAGAACACTCTATTTCGCTTAGGCATACATAGTAAACTTTAGGGTCACGCTGTGTACCACCTAATTGACCTATAATTATTTCCTGTGGTAAGGTACACTATTACCCTGTAATATAATACGTGGTACAATTTAAAAATTATAGGTCAATATTAAGGTCCGATACCGTGCCGTTAGTTAACATAGAAAAATGTCTTTGAATTTTTAAAGCATTTTAGAACGCTTATTTCCTCATTTTAAGCTTCTCAGAACACTTTATTTCGCATAGGCATACATAGTCAACTTTAGGGTCACTCTGTGTACCCCCCTAATTGACCTATAATTATTTCCTGTGGTAGGGTACACTATAACCCTGTAATATAATACGTGGTCCAATTTAAAAATTAGAAGTCAATATTAAGGTCCGATACCGTGCCGTTAGTTAACATAGAAAAGTGTCTTCGTATTTTCTTGTTTTAATGCACTATTTAAAATATACATAGTGTACCCCCTAATTGACCTATAATTATTTCCTGTTGTAGGGTACACTATTACCCTGTAATATAATACCTGGTCCAATTGAAATATTATGGTTCCATATTAAGGTCTGATATCGCGCCTTGCGTTAGTTAACCATTGAAAGATGTCTTTGAATTTTTAAAGCATTTTAGAACGCTTATTTCTTCATTTTAAGCTTCTCAGAACACTCTATTTCTTATAGGCATACATAGTAAACTTTAGGGTCACGCTGTGTACCATCTAATTGACCTATAATTATTTCCTGTGGTAAGGTACACTATTACCCTGTAATATAATACGTGGTACAATTTAAAAATTATAGGTCAATATTAAGGTCCGATACCGTGCCGTTAGTTAACATAGAAAAGTGTCTTCGTATTTCCTTGTTTTAATGCACTATTTAAAATATACATAGTGTACCCCCTAAATGACCTATAATTATTTCCTGTGGTAGGGTACACTATTACCCTGTAATATAATACGTGGTCCAATTTAAAAATTATAGGTCAATATTAAGGTCCGATACCGTGCCGTTAGTTAACATAGAAAAATGTCTTTGAATTTTTTAAGCATTTTAGAACGCTTATTTCCTCATTTTAAGCTTCTCTGAACACTTTATTTCGCATAGGCATACATAGTAAACTTTAGGGTCACGCTGTGTACCCCCTAATTGACCTATAATTATTTCCTTTGGTAGGGTACACTATTACCCTGCAATATAATACCTGGTCCAATTTAAATATTATGGGTCAATATTAAGGTCTGATATTGCGCCTTGCGTTAGTTAACCATTGAAAGATGTCTTTGAATTTTTAAAGCATTTTAGAACGCTTATTTCTTCATTTTAAGCTTCTCAGAACACTCTATTTCGCATAGGCATACATAGTAAAATTTAGGGTCACTCTGTGTACCCCCTAACTGACCTATAATTATTTCCTGTGGTAGGGTACACTATAACCCTGTGATATAATACGTGGTCCAGTTTAAAAATTATAGGTCAATATTAAGGTCCGATACCGTGCCGTTAGTTAACATAGAAAAGTGTCTTCGTATTTCCTTGTTTTAATGCACTATTTAAAATATACATAGTGTACCCCCTAATTGACCTATAAATATTTCCTGTGGTAGGGTACACTACTACCCTGTAATATAATACCTGGTCCAATTTAAATATTATAGGTCAATATTAAGGTCCGATACCGTGCCGTTAGTTAACATAGAAAAAGGTCTTTGAATTTTTAAAGCATTTTAGAACGCTTATTTCCTCATTTTAAGCTTCTCAGAACACTTTATTTCGCATAGGCATACATAGTAAACTTTAGGGTCACGCTGTGTACCACCTAATTGACCTATAATTATTTCCTGTGGTAGGGTACACTATTACCCTGTAATATAATGCGTGGTCCAATTTAAAAATTATAGGTCAATATTAAGGTCCGATACCGTGCCGTTAGTTAACATAGAAAAATGTCTTTGAATTTTTAAAGCATTTTAGAACGCTTATTTCCTTATTTTAAGCTTCTCAGAACACTTTATTTCGCATAGGCATACATAGTAAACTTTAGGGTCACTCTGCAAACCCCCTAATTGACCTATAATTATTTCCTGTGGTAGGGTACACTATAACCCTGTAATATAATACGTGGTCCAATTTAAAAATTATAGGTCAATATTAAGGTCCGATACCGTGCCGTTAGTTAACATAGAAAAGTGTCTTCGTATTTCCTTGTTTTAATGCACTATTTAAAATATACATAGTGTACCCCCTAATTGACCTATATATATTTCCTGTGGTAGGGTACACTATTACCCTGTAATATAATACCTGGTCCAATTTAAATATTATGGGTCAATATTAAGGTCTGATATCGCGCCTTGCGTTAGTTAACCATTGAAAGATGTCTTTGAATTTTTAAAGCATTTTAGAACGCTTATTTCTTCATTTTAAGCTTCTCAGAACACTCTATTTCGCTTAGGCATACATAGTAAACTTTAGGGTCACTCTGTGTACCCCCTAATTGACCTATAATTATTTCCTGTGGTAGGGTACACTATAACCCTGTAATATAATACGTGGTCCAATTTAAAAATTATAGGTCAATATTAAGGTCCGATACCGTGCCGTTAGTTAACATAGAAAAGTGTCTTCGTATTTCCTTGTTTTAATGCACTATTTAAAATATACATAGTGTACCCCCTAATTGACCTATATATATTTCCTGTGGTAGGGTACACTATTACCCTGTAATATAATACCTGGTCCAATTTAAATATTATGGGTCAATATTAAGGTCTGATATCGCGCCTTGCGTTAGTTAACCATTGAAAGATGTCTTTGAATTTTTAAAGCATTTTAGAACGCTTATTTCTTCATTTTAAGCTTCTCAGAACACTCTATTTCGCTTAGGCATACATAGTAAACTTTAGGGTCACTCTGTGTACCCCCTAATTGACCTATAATTATTTCCTGTGGTAGGGTACACTATAACCCTGTAATATAATACGTGGTCCAATTTAAAAATTATAGGTCAATATTAAGGTCCGATACCGTGCCGTTAGTTAACATAGAAAAGTGTCTTCGTATTTCCTTGTTTTAATGCACTATTTAAAATATACATAGTGTACCCCCTAATTGACCTATATATATTTCCTGTGGTAGGGTACACTATTACCCTGTAATATAATACCTGGTCCAATTTAAATATTATGGGTCAATATTAAGGTCTGATATCGCGCCTTGCGTTAGTTAACCATTGAAAGATGTCTTTGAATTTTTAAAGCATTTTAGAACGCTTATTTCTTCATTTTAAGCTTCTCAGAACACTCTATTTCGCTTAGGCATACATAGTAAACTTTAGGGTCACGCTGTGTACCACCTAATTGACCTATAATTATTTCCTGTGGTAAGGTACACTATTACCCTGTAATATAATACGTGGTACAATTTAAAAATTATAGGTCAATATTAAGGTCCGATACCGTGCCGTTAGTTAACATACAAAAATGTCTTTGAATTTTTAAAGCATTTTAGAACTCTTATTTCCTCATTTTAAGCTTCTCAGAGCACTTTATTTCGCATAGGCATACATAGTAAACTTTGGGGTCACTCTGTGTACCTCCTAATTGACCTATAATTATTTCCTGTGGTAGGGTACACTATAAACCTGTAATATAATACGTGGTCCAATTTAAAAATTATAGGTCAATATTAAGGTCCGATACCGTGCCGTTAGTTAACATAGAAAAGTGTCTTCGTATTTCCTTGTTTTAATGCACTATTTAAAATATACATAGTGTACCCCCTAATTGACCTATATATATTTCCTGTGGTAGGGTACACTATTACCCTGTAATATAATACCTGGTCCAATTTAAATATTATGGGTCGATATTAAGGTCTGATATCGCGCCTTGCGTTAGTTAACCATTGATAGATGTCTTTGAATTTTTAAAGCATTTTAGAACGCTTATTTCTTCATTTTAAGCTTCTCAGAACACTCTATTTCGCTTAGGCATACATAGTAAACTTTAGGGTCACGCTGTGTACCACCTAATTGACCTATAATTATTTCCTGTGGTAAGGTACACTATTACCCTGTAATATAATACGTGGTACAATTTAAAAATTATAGGTCAATATTAAGGTCCGATACCGTGCCGTTAGTTAACATAGAAAAATGTCTTTGAATTTTTAAAGCATTTTAGAACGCTTATTTCCTCATTTTAAGCTTCTCAGAACACTTTATTTCGCATAGGCATACATAGTCAACTTTAGGGTCACTCTGTGTACCCCCCTAATTGACCTATAATTATTTCCTGTGGTAGGGTACACTATAACCCTGTAATATAATACGTGGTCCAATTTAAAAATTATAAGTCAATATTAAGGTCCGATACCGTGCCGTTAGTTAACATAGAAAAGTGTCTTCGTATTTTCTTGTTTTAATGCACTATTTAAAATATACATAGTGTACCCCCTAATTGACCTATAATTATTTCCTGTTGTAGGGTACACTATTACCCTGTAATATAATACCTGGTCCAATTGAATTATTATGGTTCCATATTAAGGTCTGATATCGCGCCTTGCGTTAGTTAACCATTGAAAGATGTCTTTGAATTTTTAAAGCATTTTAGAACGCTTATTTCTTCATTTTAAGCTTCTCAGAACACTCTATTTCTTATAGGCATACATAGTAAACTTTAGGGTCACGCTGTGTACCATCTAATTGACCTATAATTATTTCCTGTGGTAAGGTACACTATTACCCTGTAATATAATACGTGGTACAATTTAAAAATTATAGGTCAATATTAAGGTCCGATACCGTGCCGTTAGTTAACATAGAAAAGTGTCTTCGTATTTCCTTGTTTTAATGCACTATTTAAAATATACATAGTGTACCCCCTAAATGACCTATAATTATTTCCTGTGGTAGGGTACACTATTACCCTGTAATATAATAAGTGGTCCAATTTAAAAATTATAGGTCAATATTAAGGTCCGATACCGTGCCGTTAGTTAACATAGAAAAATGTCTTTGAATTTTTTAAGCATTTTAGAACGCTTATTTCCTCATTTTAAGCTTCTCTGAACACTTTATTTCGCATAGGCATACATAGTAAACTTTAGGGTCACGCTGTGTACCCCCTAATTGACCTATAATTATTTCCTTTGGTAGGGTACACTATTACCCTGCAATATAATACCTGGTCCAATTTAAATATTATGGGTCAATATTAAGGTCTGATATTGCGCCTTGCGTTAGTTAACCATTGAAAGATGTCTTTGAATTTTTAAAGCATTTTAGAACGCTTATTTCTTCATTTTAAGCTTCTCAGAACACTCTATTTCGCATAGGCATACATAGTAAAATTTAGGGTCACTCTGTGTACCCCCTAACTGACCTATAATTATTTCCTGTGGTAGGGTACACTATAACCCTGTGATATAATACGTGGTCCAGTTTAAAAATTATAGGTCAATATTAAGGTCCGATACCGTGCCGTTAGTTAACATAGAAAAGTGTCTTCGTATTTCCTTGTTTTAATGCACTATTTAAAATATACATAGTGTACCCCCTAATTGACCTATAAATATTTCCTGTGGTAGGGTACACTACTACCCTGTAATATAATACCTGGTCCAATTTAAATATTATAGGTCAATATTAAGGTCCGATACCGTGCCGTTAGTTAACATAGAAAAAGGTCTTTGAATTTTTAAAGCATTTTAGAACGCTTATTTCCTCATTTTAAGCTTCTCAGAACACTTTATTTCGCATAGGCATACATAGTAAACTTTAGGGTCACGCTGTGTACCACCTAATTGACCTATAATTATTTCCTGTGGTAGGGTACACTATTACCCTGTAATATAATGCGTGGTCCAATTTAAAAATTATAGGTCAATATTAAGGTCCGATACCGTGCCGTTAGTTAACATAGAAAAATGTCTTTGAATTTTTAAAGCATTTTAGAACGCTTATTTCCTTATTTTAAGCTTCTCAGAACACTTTATTTCGCATAGGCATACATAGTAAACTTTAGGGTCACTCTGCAAACCCCCTAATTGACCTATAATTATTTCCTGTGGTAGGGTACACTATAACCCTGTAATATAATACGTGGTCCAATTTAAAAATTATAGGTCAATATTAAGGTCCGATACCGTGCCGTTAGTTAACATAGAAAAGTGTCTTCGTATTTCCTTGTTTTAATGCACTATTTAAAATATACATAGTGTACCCCCTAATTGACCTATAATTATTTCTTGTGGTAAGGTACACTATTACCCTGTAATATAATACCTGGTGAAATATAAATATTATGGGTCAATATTAAGGTCTGATATTGCGCCTTGCGTTAGTTAACCATTGAAAGATGTCTTTGAATTTTTAAAGCATTTTAGAACGCTTATTTCTTCATTTTAAGCATCTTAGAACACTCTATTTCGCATAGGCATACATAGTAAAATTTAGGGTCACGCTGTGTACCCCCTAAATGACCTATAATTATTTCCTGTGGTAGGGTACACTATTACATTGTAATATAATACGTGGTCCAATTTAAAAATTATAGGTCAATATTAAGGTCCGATACCGTGCCGTTAGTTAACATAGAAAAATGTCTTTGAATTTTTAAAGCATTTTAGAACGCTTATTTCCTCATTTTAAGCTTCTCAGAACACTTTATTTCGCATAGGCATACATAGTAAACTTTATGGTCACGCTGTGTACCCCCTAATTGACCTATAATTATTTCCTGTGGTAGTGTACACTATAACCCTGTAATATAATACGTGGTCCAATTTAAAAATTATAGGTCAATATTAAGGTCCGATACCGTGCCGTTAGTTAACATAGAAAAGAGTCTTCGAATTTTCTTGTTTTAATGCACTATTTAAAATATACATAGTGTACCCCCTAATTGACCTATATATATTTCCTGTGGTAGGGTACACTATTACCCTGTAATATAATACCTGGTCCAATTTAAATATTATGGGTCAATATTAAGGTCTGATATCGCGCCTTGCGTTAGTTAACCATTGAAAGATGTCTTTGAATTTTTAAAGCATTTTAGAACGCTTATTTCGTCATTTTAAGCTTCTCAGAACACTCTATTTCGCATAGGCATACATAGTAAACTTTAGGGCCACGCTGTGTACCACCTAATTGACCTATAATTATTTCCTGTGGTAAGGTGCACTATTACCCTGTAATATAATGCGTGGTACAATTTAAAAATTATAGGTCAATATTAAGGTCCGATACCGTGCCGTTAGTTAACATAGAAAAGTGTCTTCGTATTTCCTTGTTTTAATGCACTATTTAAAATATACATAGTGTACCCCCTAAATGACCTATAATTATTTCCTGTGGTAGGGTACACTATTACCCTGTAATATAATACGTGGTCCAATTTAAAAATTATAGGTCAATATTAAGGTCCGATACCGTGCCGTTAGTTAACATAGAAAAATGTCTTTGAATTTTTAAAGCATTTTAGAACGCTTATTTCCTCATTTTAAGCTTCTCAGAACACTTTATTTCGCATAGGCATACATAGTAACCTTTAGGGTCACGCTGTGTACCCCCTAAATGACCTATAATTATTTTCCGTGGTAGGGTACACTATTACCCTGTAATATAATACGTGGCCCAATTTAAAAATTTTAGGTCAATATTAAGGTCCGATACCGTGCCGTTAGTTAACATAGAAAAGAGTCTTCGAATTTCCTTGTTTTAATGCACTATTTAAAATATACATAGTGTACCCCCTAATTGACCTATAATTATTTCCTGTTGTAGGGTACACTATTACCCTGTAATATAATACCTGGTCCTATTTAAATATTATGGTTCCATATTAAGGTCTGATATCGCGCCTTGCGTTAGTTAACCATTGAAAGATGTCTTTGAATTTTTAAAGCATTTTAGAACGCTTATTTCCTCATTTTAAGCTTTTCAGAACACTTTATTTCGCATAGGCATACATAGTAAACTTTAGGGTCACTCTGTGTACCCCCTAATTGACCTATAATTATTTCCTGTGGTAGGGTACACTATAACCCTGTAATATAATAGGTGGTCCAATTTAAAAATTATAGGTCAATATTAAGGTCCGATACCGTGCCGTTAGTTAACATAGAAAAGTGTCTTCGTATTTCCTTGTTTTAATGCACTATTTAAAATATACATAGTGTACCCCCTAATTGACCTATATAGATTTCCTGTGGTAGGGTACACTATTACCCTGTAATATAATACCTGGTCCAATTTAAATATTATAGGTCAATATTAAGGTCCGATACCGTGCCGTTAGTTAACATAGAAAAAGGTCTTTGAATTTTTAAAGCATTTTAGAACGCTTATTTCCTCATTTTAAGCTTCTCAGAACACTTTATTTCGCATAGGCATACATAGTAAACTTTAGGGTCACTCTGTGTCCCCCCTAATTGACCTATAATTATTTCCTGTGGTAGGGTACACTATTACCCTGTAATATAATACGTGGTCCAATTTAAAAATTATAGGTCAATATTAAGGTCCGATACCGTGCCGTTAGTTAACATAGAAAAGTGTCTTCGTATTTCCTTGTTTTAATGCACTATTTAAAATATACATAGTGTACCCCCTAATTGACCTATATATATTTCCTGTGGTAGGGTACATTATTACCCTGTAATATAATACCTGGTCCAATTTAAATATTATGGGTCAATATTAAGGTCTGATATCGCGCCTTGCGTTAGTTAACCATTGAAAGATGTCTTTGAATTTTTAAAGCATTTTAGAACGCTTATTTCTTCATTTTAAGCTTCTCAGAACACTCTATTTCGCATAGGCATACATAGTAAACTTTAGGGTCACGCTGTGTACCACCTAATTGACCTATAATTATTTCCTGTGGTAAGGTACACTATTACCCTGTAATATAATACGTGGTACAATTTAAAAATTATAGGTCAATATTAAGGTCCGATACCGTTCCGTTAGTTAACATAGAAAAATGTCTTTGAATTTTTAAAGCATTTTAGAACGCTTATTTCCTCATTTTAAGCTTCTCAGAGCACTTTATTTCGCATAGGCATACATAGTAAACTTTGGGGTCACTCTGTGTACCTCCTAATTGACCTATAATTATTTCCTGTGGTAGGGTACACTATAACCCTGTAATATAATACGTTTTCCAATTTAAAAATTATAGATCAATATTAAGGTCCGATACCGTGCCGTTAGTTAACATAGAAAAGTGTCTTCATATTTCCTTGTTTTAATGCACTATTTAAAATATACATAGTGTACCCCCTAATTGACCTATAATTATTTCTTGTGGTAGGGTACACTATTACCCTGTAATATAATACCTGGTCCAATATAAATATTATGGGTCAATATTAAGGTCTGATATTGCGCCTTGCGTTAATTAACCATTGAAAGATGTCTTTGAATTTTTAAAGCATTTTAGAACGCTTATTTCTTCATTTTAAGCATCTCAGAACACTCTATTTCGCATAGGCATACATAGTAAAATTTAGGGTCACGCTGTGTACCCCCTAAATGACCTATAATTATTTCCTGTGGTAGGGTACACTATTACATTGTAATATAATACGTGGTCCAATTTAAAAATTATAGGTCAATATTAAGGTCCGATACCGTGCCGTTAGTTAACATAGAAAAATGTCTTTGAATTTTTAAAGCATTTTAGAACGCTTATTTCCTCATTTTAAGCTTCTCAGAACACTTTATTTCGCATAGGCATACATAGTAAACTTTAGGGTCACGCTGTGTACCCCCTAATTGACCTATAATTATTTCCTGTGGTAGTGTACACTATAACCCTGTAATATAATACGTGGTCCAATTTAAAAATTATAGGTCAATATTAAGGTCCGATACCGTGCCGTTAGTTAACATAGAAAAGTGTCTTCGAATTTCCTTGTTTTAATGCACTATTTAAAATATACATAGTGTACCCCCTAATTGACCTATATATATTTCCTGTGGTAGGGTACATTATTACCCTGTAATATAATACCTGGTCCAATTTAAATATTATGGGTCAATATTAAGGTCTGATATCGCGCCTTGCGTTAGTTAACCATTGAAAGATGTCTTTGAATTTTTAAAGCATTTTAGAACGCTTATTTCTTCATTTTAAGCTTCTCAGAACACTCTATTTCGCATAGGCATACATAGTAAACTTTAGGGTCACGCTGTGTACCACCTAATTGACCTATAATTATTTCCTGTGGTAAGGTACACTATTACCCTGTAATATAATACGTGGTACAATTTAAAAATTATAGGTCAATATTAAGGTCCGATACCGTTCCGTTAGTTAACATAGAAAAATGTCTTTGAATTTTTAAAGCATTTTAGAACGCTTATTTCCTCATTTTAAGCTTCTCAGAGCACTTTATTTCGCATAGGCATACATAGTAAACTTTGGGGTCACTCTGTGTACCTCCTAATTGACCTATAATTATTTCCTGTGGTAGGGTACACTATAACCCTGTAATATAATACGTTTTCCAATTTAAAAATTATAGATCAATATTAAGGTCCGATACCGTGCCGTTAGTTAACATAGAAAAGTGTCTTCATATTTCCTTGTTTTAATGCACTATTTAAAATATACATAGTGTACCCCCTAATTGACCTATAATTATTTCTTGTGGTAGGGTACACTATTACCCTGTAATATAATACCTGGTCCAATATAAATATTATGGGTCAATATTAAGGTCTGATATTGCGCCTTGCGTTAATTAACCATTGAAAGATGTCTTTGAATTTTTAAAGCATTTTAGAACGCTTATTTCTTCATTTTAAGCATCTCAGAACACTCTATTTCGCATAGGCATACATAGTAAAATTTAGGGTCACGCTGTGTACCCCCTAAATGACCTATAATTATTTCCTGTGGTAGGGTACACTATTACATTGTAATATAATACGTGGTCCAATTTAAAAATTATAGGTCAATATTAAGGTCCGATACCGTGCCGTTAGTTAACATAGAAAAATGTCTTTGAATTTTTAAAGCATTTTAGAACGCTTATTTCCTCATTTTAAGCTTCTCAGAACACTTTATTTCGCATAGGCATACATAGTAAACTTTAGGGTCACGCTGTGTACCCCCTAATTGACCTATAATTATTTCCTGTGGTAGTGTACACTATAACCCTGTAATATAATACGTGGTCCAATTTAAAAATTATAGGTCAATATTAAGGTCCGATACCGTGCCGTTAGTTAACATAGAAAAGTGTCTTCGAATTTCCTTGTTTTAATGCACTATTTAAAATATACATAGTGTACCCCCTAATTGACCTATAATTATTTCCTGTGGTAGGGTACACTATTACCCTGTAATATAATACCTGGTCCAATTTAAATATTATGGGTCAATATTAAGGTCTGATATTGCGCCTTGCGTTAGGTAACCATTGAAAGATGTCTTTGAATTTTTAAAGCATTTTAGAACGCTTATTTCTTCATTTTAAGCTTCTCAGAACACTTTATTTCGCATAGGCATACATAGTAAACTTTAGGGTCGCGCTGTGTACCCCCTAATTGACCTATAATTATTTCCTGTGGTAGGGTACACTATAACCCTGTAATATAATACGTGGTCCAATTTAAAAATTATAGGTCAATATTAAGGTCCGATACCGTGCCGTTAGTTAACATAGAAAAGTGTCTTCGAATTTCCTTGTTTTAATGCACTATTTAAAATATACATAGTGTACCCCCTAATTGACCTATAATTATTTCCTGTTGTAGGGTACACTATTACCCTGTAATATAATACCTGGTCCAATTTAAATATTATGGATCTATATTAAGGTCTGATATCGCGCCTTGCGTTAGTTAACCATTGAAAGATGTCTTTGAATTTTTAAAGCATTTTAGAACACTTATTTCTTCATTTTAAGCTTCTCAGAACACTCTATTTCGCATAGGCATACATAGTAAACTTTAGGGTCACGCTGTGTACCCCCTAATTGACCTATACTTATTTCCTGTCTTAGGGTACACTATTACCGTGTAATATAATACGAGGTCCAATTTAAAAAGTATAGGTCAATATTAAGGTCCGATACCGTGTCGTTAGTTAACATAGAAAAGAGTCTTCGTATTTCCTTGTTTTAATGCACTATTTAAAATATACATAGTGTACCCCCTAATTGACCTATAATTATTTCCTGTGGTAGGGTACACTATTACCCTGTAATATAATACCTGGTCCAAATTAAATATTATGGGTCAATATTAAGGTCTGATATTGCGCCTAGCGTTAGTTAACCTTTGAAAGATGTCTTTGAATTTTTAAAGCATTTTAGAACGCTTATGTCTTCATTTTAAGATTCTCAGAACACTCTATTTCGCATAGGCATACATAGTAAACTTTAGGGTCACGCTGTGTACCCCCTAATTGACCTATAATTATTTCCTGTGGTAGGGTACACTATTACCCTATAATATAATACGTGGTCCAATTTAAAAATTATAGGTCAATATTAAGGTCCGATACCGTGCCGTTAGTTAACATAGAAAAGTGTCTTGGAATTTTTAAAGCATTTTAGAACGTTTATTTCCTCATTTTAAGCTTCTCAGAACAGTTTATTTCCCATAGGCATACATAGTAAACTTTAGGGTCACACTGTGTATCCCCTAATTGACCTATAATTATTTCCTGTGGTAGGGTACACTATTACCCTGTAATATAATACGTGGTCAAATTCAAAAATTATAGGTCAATATTAAGGTCCGATACCGTGCCGTTAGTTAACATAGGAAAGTGTCTTCGTATTTCCTTGTTTTAATGCACTATTTAAAATATACATAGTGTACCCCTAATTGACCTATAATTATTTCCTGCGGTAGGGTACACTATTACCCTGTAATATAATACCTGGTCCAACTTAAATATTATGGGTCAATATTAAGGTCTGATATTGCGCCTTGCGCTAGTTAACCATTGAAAGATGTCTTTGAATTTTTAAAGCATTTTAGAACGCTTATTTCTTCATTTTAAGCTTCTCAGAACACTCTATTTCGCATAGGCATACATAGTAAAATTTAGGGTCACGCTGTGTACCCCCTAAATGACCTATAATTATTTCCTGTGGTAGGGTACACTATCACCCTGTAATATAATACGTGGTCCAATTTAAAAATAATAGGTCAATATTAAGGTCCGATACCGTGCCGTTAGTTAACATAGAAAAGTGTCTTTGAATTTTTAAAGCATTTTAGAACGCTTATTTCCTCATTTTAAGCTTCTCAGAACAGTTTATTTCCCATAGGCATACATAGTAAACTTTAGGGTCACACTGTGTATCCCCTAATTGACCTATAATTATTTCCTGTGGTAGGGTACACTATTACCCTGTAATATAATACGTGGTCAAATTTAAAAATTATAGGTCAATATTAAGGTCCGATATCGTGCCGTTAGTTAACATAGGAAAGTGTCTTCGTATTTCCTTGTTTTAATGCACTATTTAAAATATACATAGTGTACCCCCTAATTGACCTATAATTATTTCCTGCGGTAGGGTACACTATTACCCTGTAATATAATACCTGGTCCAACTTAAATATTATGGGTCAATATTAAGGTCTGATATTGCGCCTTATGCTAGTTAACCATTGAAAGATGTCTTTGAATTTTTTAAGCATTTTAGAACGCTTATTTCTTCATTTTAAGCTTCTCAGAACACTCTATTTCGCATAGGCATACATAGTAAAATTTAGGGTCACGCTGTGTACCCCCTAAATGACCTATAATTATTTCCTGTGGTAGGGTACACTATCACCCTGTAATATAATACGTGGTCCAATTTAAAAAATTTAGGTCAATATTAAGGTCCGATACCGTGCCGTTAGTTAACATAGAAAAGAGTCTTCGAATTTCCTTGTTTTAATGTACTTTTTAAAATATACATAGTGTACCCCCTAATTGACCTATATTTAATTCCTGTGGTAGGGTACACTATTACCCTGTAATATAATACCTGGTCCAATTTAAATATTATGGGTCAATATTAAGGTCTGATATTGCGCCTTGCGCTAGTTAACCATTGAAAGATGTCTTTGAATTTTTAAAGCATTTTAGAACGCTTATTTCTTCATTTTAAGCTTCTCAGAACACTCTATTTCGCATAGGCATACATAGTAAAATTTAGGGTCACGCTGTGTACCCCCTAAATGACCTATAATTATTTCCTGTGTTAGGGTACACTATTACCCTGTAATATAATACGTGGTCCAATTTAAAAATTATAGGTCAATATTAAGGTCCGATACCGTGCCGTTAGTTAACATTGAAAAATGTCTTTGAATTTTTAAAGCATTTTAGAACGCTTATTTCCTCATTTTAAGCTTCTCAGAACACTTTATTTCGCATAGGCATACATAGTAAACTTTAGGGTCACGCTGTGTACCCCCTAATTGACCTATAATTATTTCCTGTGGTAGGATACACTATAACCCTGTAATATAATACGTGGTCCAATTTAAAAATTATAGGTCAATATTAAGGTCCGATACCGTGCCGTTAGTTAACATAGAAAAGTGTCTTCGAATTTCCTTGTTTTAATGCACTATTTAAAATATACATAGTGTACCCCCTAATTGACCTATAATTATTTCCTGTGGTAGGGTACACTATTACCCTGTAATATAATACCTGGTCCAATTTAAATATTATGGGTCAATATTAAGGTCTGATATTGCGCCTTGCGTTAGGTAACCATTGAAAGATGTCTTTGAATTTTTAAAGCATTTTAGAACGCTTATTTCTTCATTTTAAGCTTCTCAGAACACTTTATTTCGCATAGGCATACATAGTAAACTTTAGGGTCACGCTGAGTACCCCCTAATTGACCTATAATTTTTTTCTGTGGTAGGGTACACTATCACCCTGTAATATAATACGTGGTCCAATTTAAAAATTTTAGGTCAATATTAAGGTCCGATACCCTACCGTTAGTTAACATAGAAAAGAGTCTTCGAATTTCCTTGTTTTAATGCACTATTTAAAATATACATAGTGTACCCCCTAATTGACCTATAATTATTTCCTGTTGTAGGGCACACTTTTACCCTGTAATATAATTCCTGGTCCAATTTAAATATTATGGTTTCATATTAAGGTCTGATATCGCGCCTTGCGTTAGTTAACCATTGAAAGATGTCTTTGAATTTTTAAAGCATTTTAGAACGCTTATTTCTTAATTTTAAGCTTCTCAGAACACTCTATTTCGCATAGGCATACATAGTAAACTTTAGGGTCACGCTGTGTACCCCCTAAATGACCTATAATTATTTCCTGTGGTAGGGTACACTATTACCCGGAAATATAATACGTGGTCCAATTTAAAAATTATAGGTCAATATTAAGGTCCGATACCGTGCCGTTAGTTAACATTGAAAAATGTCTTTGAATTTTTAAAGCATTTTAGAACGCTTATTTCCTCATTTTAAGCTTCTCAGAACACTTTATTTCGCATAGGCATACATAGTAAACTTTAGGATCGCGCTGTGTACCCCCTAATTGACCTATAATTATTTCCTGTGGTAGGGTACACTATAACCCTGTAATATAATACGTGGTCCAATTTAAAAATTATAGGTCAATATTAAGGTCCGATACCGTGCCGTTAGTTAACATAGAAAAGTGTCTTCGAATTTCCTTGTTTTAATGCACTATTTAAAATATACATAGTGTACCCCCTAATTGACCTATAATTATTTCCTGTTGTAGGGTACACTATTACCCTGTAATATAATACCTGGTCCAATTTAAATATTATGGATCTATATTAAGGTCTGATATCGCGCCTTGCGTTAGTTAACCATTGAAAGATGTCTTTGAATTTTTAAAGCATTTTAGAACACTTATTTCTTCATTTTAAGCTTCTCAGAACACTCTATTTCGCATAGGCATACATAGTAAACTTTAGGGTCACGCTGTGTACCCCCTAATTGACCTATAATTATTTCCTGTCTTAGGGTACACTATTACCCTGTAATATAATACGAGGTCCAATTTAAAAAGTATAGGTCAATATTAAGGTCCGATACCGTGTCGTTAGTTAACATAGAAAAGAGTCTTCGTATTTCCTTGTTTTAATGCACTATTTAAAATATACATAGTGTACCCCCTAATTGACCTATAATTATTTCCTGTGGTAGGGTACACTATTACCCTGTAATATAATACCTGGTCCAAATTAAATATTATGGGTCAATATTAAGGTCTGATATTGCGCCTAGCGTTAGTTAACCTTTGAAAGATGTCTTTGAATTTTTAAAGCATTTTAGAACGCTTATGTCTTCATTTTAAGATTCTCAGAACACTCTATTTCGCATAGGCATACATAGTAAACTTTAGGGTCACGCTGTGTACCCCCTAATTGACCTATAATTATTTCCTGTGGTAGGGTACACTATTACCCTATAATATAATACGTGGTCCAATTTAAAAATTAAAGGTCAATATTAAGGTCCGATACCGTGCCGTTAGTTAACATAGAAAAGTGTCTTGGAATTTTTAAAGCATTTTAGAACGTTTATTTCCTCATTTTAAGCTTCTCAGAACAGTTTATTTCCCATAGGCATACATAGTAAACTTTAGGGTCACACTGTGTATCCCCTAATTGACCTATAATTATTTCCTGTGGTAGGGTACACTATTACCCTGTAATATAATACGTGGTCAAATTCAAAAATTATAGGTCAATATTAAGGTCCGATACCGTGCCGTTAGTTAACATAGGAAAGTGTCTTCGTATTTCCTTGTTTTAATGCACTATTTAAAATATACATAGTGTACCCCCTAATTGACCTATAATTATTTCCTGCGGTAGGGTACACTATTACCCTGTAATATAATACCTGGTCCAACTTAAATATTATGGGTCAATATTAAGGTCTGATATTGCGCCTTGCGCTAGTTAACCATTGAAAGATGTCTTTGAATTTTTAAAGCATTTTAGAACGCTTATTTCTTCATTTTAAGCTTCTCAGAACACTCTATTTCGCATAGGCATACATAGTAAAATTTAGGGTCACGCTGTGTACCCCCTAAATGACCTATAATTATTTCCTGTGGTAGGGTACACTATCACCCTGTAATATAATACGTGGTCCAATTTAAAAATAATAGGTCAATATTAAGGTCCGATACCGTGCCGTTAGTTAACATAGAAAAGTGTCTTTGAATTTTTAAAGCATTTTAGAACGCTTATTTCCTCATTTTAAGCTTCTCAGAACAGTTTATTTCCCATAGGCATACATAGTAAACTTTAGGGTCACACTGTGTATCCCCTAATTGACCTATAATTATTTCCTGTGGTAGGGTACACTATTACCCTGTAATATAATACGTGGTCAAATTTAAAAATTATAGGTCAATATTAAGGTCCGATACCGTGCCGTTAGTTAACATAGGAAAGTGTCTTCGTATTTCCTTGTTTTAATGCACTATTTAAAATATACATAGTGTACCCCCTAATTGACCTATAATTATTTCCTGCGGTAGGGTACACTATTACCCTGTAATATAATACCTGGTCCAACTTAAATATTATGGGTCAATATTAAGGTCTGATATTGCGCCTTATGCTAGTTAACCATTGAAAGATGTCTTTGAATTTTTTAAGCATTTTAGAACGCTTATTTCTTCATTTTAAGCTTCTCAGAACACTCTATTTCGCATAGGCATACATAGTAAAATTTAGGGTCACGCTGTGTACCCCCTATATGACCTATAATTATTTCCTGTGGTAGGGTACACTATCACCCTGTAATATAATACGTGGTCCAATTTAAAAAATTTAGGTCAATATTAAGGTCCGATACCGTGCCGTTAGTTAACATAGAAAAGAGTCTTCGAATTTCCTTGTTTTAATGTACTTTTTAAAATATACATAGTGTACCCCCTAATTGACCTATATTTAATTCCTGTGGTAGGGTACACTATTACCCTGTAATATAATACCTGGTCCAATTTAAATATTATGGGTCAATATTAAGGTCTGATATTGCGCCTTGCGCTAGTTAACCATTGAAAGATGTCTTTGAATTTTTAAAGCATTTTAGAACGCTTATTTCTTCATTTTAAGCTTCTCAGAACACTCTATTTCGCATAGGCATACATAGTAAAATTTAGGGTCACGCTTTGTACCCCCTAAATGACCTATAATTATTTCCTGTGTTAGGGTACACTATTACCCTGTAATATAATACGTGGTCCAATTTAAAAATTATAGGTCAATATTAAGGTCCGATACCGTGCCGTTAGTTAACATTGAAAAATGTCTTTGAATTTTTAAAGCATTTTAGAACGCTTATTTCCTCATTTTAAGCTTCTCAGAACACTTTATTTCGCATAGGCATACATAGTAAACTTTAGGGTCACGCTGTGTACCCCCTAATTGACCTATAATTATTTCCTGTGGTAGGATACACTATAACCCTGTAATATAATACGTGGTCCAATTTAAAAATTATAGGTCAATATTAAGGTCCGATACCGTGCCGTTAGTTAACATAGAAAAGTGTCTTCGAATTTCCTTGTTTTAATGCGCTATTTAAAATATACATAGTGTACCCCCTAATTGACCTATAATAATTTCCTGTATTAGGGTACACTATTACCCTGTAATATAATACGTGGTCCAATTTAAAAATTATAGGTCAATATTAAGGTCCGATACCGTGCCGTTAGTTAACATTGAAAAATGTCTTTGAATTTTTAAAGCATTTTAGAACGCTTATTTCTTCATTTTAAGCTTCTCAGAACACTCTATTTCGCACAGGCATGCATAGTAAAATTTAGGGTCACGCTGTGTACCCCCTAAATGATCTATAATTATTTCCTGTGGTAGGATACACTATAACCCTGTAATATAATACGTGGTCCAATTTAAAAATTATAGGTCAATATTAAGGTCCGATATCGTGCCGTTAGTTAACATAGAAAAGTGTCTTCGAATTTCCTTGTTTTAATGCACTATTTAAAATATACATAGTGTACCCCCTAATTGACCTATAATTATTTCCTGTGGTAGGGTACACTATTACCCTGTAATATAATACGTGGTCCAATTTAAAACTTATAGGTCAATATTAAGGTCCGATACCGTGCCGTTAGTTAACATAGAAAAGTGCCTTCGTATTTCCTTGTTCTAATGCACTATTTAAAATATATATAGTGTACCCCCTAATTGACCTATAATTATTTCCTGTGGTAGGGTACACTATTACCCTGTAATATAATACCTGGTCCAATTTAAATATTATGGGTCAACATTAAGGTCTGATATTGCGCCTTGCGCTAGTTAACCATTGAAAGATGTCTTTGAATTTTTAAAGCATTTTACAACGCTTATTTTTTCAATTTAAGCTTCTCAGAACACTCTATTTCGCATAGGCATACATAGTAAAATTTAGGGTCACGCTGTGTACCCCCTAAATGACCTATAATTATTTCCTGTGGTAGGGTACACTACTACCCTGTAATATAATACGTGGTCAAATTTAAAAATTATAGGTCAATATTAAGGTCGGATACCGTGCCGTTAGTTAACATAGGAAAGTGTCTTTGTATTTCCTTGTTTTAATGCACTATTTAAAATATACATAGTGTACCCCCTAATTGACCTATAATTATTTCCTGCGGTAGGGTACACTATTACCCTGTAATATAATACCTGGTCCAACTTAAATATTATGGGTCAATATTAAGGTCTGGTATTGCGCCTTACGCTAGTTAACCATTGAAAGATGTCTTTGAATTTTTAAAGCATTTTAGAACGCTTATTTCTTCATTTTAAGCTTCTCAGAACACTCTATTTCGCATAGGCATACATAGTAAAATTTAGGGTCACGCTGTGTACCCCCTAAATGACCTATAATTATTTCCTGTGGTAGGGTACACTATCACCCTGTAATATAATACGTGGTCCAATTTAAAAAATTTAGGTCAATATTAAGGTCCGATACCGTGCCGTTAGTTAACATAGAAAAGAGTCTTCGAATTTGCTTGTTTTAATGTACTTTTTAAAATATACATAGTGTACCCCCTAATTAACCTATATTTAATTCCTGTGGTAGGGTACACTATTACCCTGTAATATAATACCTGGTCCAATTTAAATATTATGGGTCAATATTAAGGTCTGATATTGCGCCTTGCGCTAGTTAACCATTGAAAGATGTCTTTGAATTTTTAAAGCATTTTAGAACGCTTATTTCTTCATTTTAAGCTTCTCAGAACACTCTATTTCGCATAGGCATACATAGTAAAATTTAGGGTCACGCTGTGTACCCCCTAAATGACCTATAATTATTTCCTGTGGTAGGGTACACTATTACCCTGTAATATAATACGTGGTCCAATTTAAAAATTATAGGTTAATATTAAGGTCCGATACCGTGCCGTTAGTTAACATTGAAAAATGTCTTTGAATTTTTAAAGCATTTTAGAACGCTTATTTCCTAATTTTAAGCTTCTCAGAACACTTTATTTCGCATAGGCATACATAGTAAACTTTAGGGTCACGCTTTGTACCCCCTAATTGACCTATAATTATTTCCTGTGGTAGGATACACTATAACCCTGTAATATAATACGTGGTCCAATTTAAAAATTATAAGTCAATATTAAGGTCCGATACGGTGCCGTTAGTTAACATAGAAAAGTGTCTTCGAATTTCCTTGTTTTAATGCACTATTTAAAATATACACAGTGTACCTCCTAGTTGACCTATAATTATTTCCTGTGGTAGGGTACACTATTACCCTGTAATATAATACGTGGTCCAATTTAAAAATTATAGGTCAATATTAAGGTCCGATATTGCGCCTTGCGTTAGTTAATAATTGAAAGATGACTTTGAATTTTTAAAGCATTTTAGAACGCTTATTTCTTAATTTTAAGCTTCTCAGAACACTCTATTTCGCATAGGCATACATAGTAAACTTTAGGGTCACGCTGTGTACCCCCTAAATGACCTATAATTATTTCCTGTGGTAGGGTACACTATTACCCTGTAATATAATACGTGGTTCAATTTAAAAATTATAGGTCAATATTTAGGTCCGATACCGTGCAGTTAGTTAACATTGAAAAATATCTTTGAATTTTTAAAGCATTTTAGAACGCTAATTTCTTCATTTTAAGCTTCTCAGAACACTTTATTTCGCATAGGCATACAGAGTAAACTTTAGGGTCCCGCTGTGTACCCCCTAATTGACCTATAATTATTTTCTGTTTTAGGGTACACTATCACCCTGTAATATAATACGAGGTCCAATTTAAAAATTTTAGGTCAATATTAAGGTCCGATACCGTGCCGTTAGTTAACATAGAAAAGAGTCTTCGAATTTCCTTGTTTTAATGTACTATTTAAAATATACATAGTGTACCCCCTAATTGATCTATAATTATTTCCTGTGGTAGGGGACACTATTACCCTGTAATATAATACCTGGTCCAATTTAAATATTATGGTTCCTTATTAAGGTCTGATATCGCGCCTTGCGTTAGTTAACTATTGAAAGATGTCTTTGAATTTTTAAAGCATTTTAGAACGCTTATTTCTTCATTTTAAGCTTCTCAGAACACTCTATTTCGCATAGGCATACATAGTAAACTTTAGGGTCACGCTGTGTACCCCCTAATTGACCTATAATTATTTCCTGTGGTAGGGTACACTATTACCCTGTAATATAATACGAGGTCCAATTTAAAAATTATAGGTCAATATTAAGGTCCGATACCGTGCCGTTAGTTAACATAGAAAAGTGTCTTCGTATTTCCTTGTTTTAATGCACTATTTAAAATATACATAGTGTACCCCCTAATTGACCTATAATTTTTTCCTGTTTTAGGGTACACTATTACCCTGTAATATAATACCTGGTCCAATTTAAATATTATGGGTCAATATTAAGGTCTGATATTGCGCCTTGCGTTAGTTAATAATTGAAAGATGACTTTGAATTTTTAAAGCATTTTAGAACGCTTATTTCTTAATTTTAAGCTTCTCAGAACACTCTATTTCGCATAGGCATACATAGTAAACTTTAGGGTCACGCTGTGTACCCCCTAAATGACCTATAATTATTTCCTGTGGTAGGGTACACTATTACCCTGTAATATAATACGTGGTTCAATTTAAAAATTATAGGTCAATATTTAGGTCCGATACCGTGCAGTTAGTTAACATTGAAAAATATCTTTGAATTTTTAAAGCATTTTAGAACGCTAATTTCTTCATTTTTAGCTTCTCAGAACACTTTATTTCGCATAGGCATACATAGTAAACTTTAGGGTCACGCTGTGTACCCCCTAATTGACCTATAATTATTTCCTGTGGTAGGGTACACTATTACCCTGTAATATAATACGAGGTCCAATTTAAAAATTATAGGTCAATATTAAGGTCCGATACCGGGCCGTTAGTTAACATAGAAAAGAGTCTTCGAATTTCCTTGTTTTAATGTACTATTTAAAATATACATAGTGTACCCCCTAATTGACCTATATTTAATTCCTGTGGTAGGGTACACTATTACCCTGTAATATAATACCTGGTCCAATTTAAATATTATGGTTCCATATTAAGGTCTGATATCGCGCCTTGCGTTAGTTAACCATTGAAAGATGTCTTTGAATTTTAAAGCATTTTAGAACGCTTATTTCTTCATTTTAAGCTTCTCAGAACACTCTATTTCGCATAGGCATACATAGTAAACTTTAGGGTCTCGCTGTGTACCCCCTAATTGACCTATAATTATTTCCTGTGGAAGGGTACACTATTACCCTGTAATACAATACGAGGTCCTATTTAAAAATTATAGGTCAATATTAAGGTCCGATACCGTGCCGTTAGTAAACATAGAAAAGTGTCTTCGTATTTCCTTGTTTTAATGCACTATTTAAAATATACATAGTGTACCCCCTAATTGACCTATAATTATTTCCTGTGGCAGGGTACACTATTACCCTGTAATATAATACCTGGTCCAATTTAAATATTATGGGTGAATATTAAGGTCTGATATTGCGCCTAGCGTTAGTTAACCATTGAAAGATGTCTTTGAATTTTTAAAGCATTTTAGAACGCTTATTTCTTCATTTTAAGCTTCTCAGAACACTCTATTTCGCATAGGCATACATAGTAAACTTTAGGGTCACACTGTGTACCCCCTAATTGACCTATAATTATTTCTAGTGGTAGGGTACACTATTACCCTATAATATAATACGTGGTCCAATTTAAAAATTATAGGTCAATATCAAGGTCCGATACCGGCCGTTAGTTAACATAGAAAAGTGTCTTCGTATTTCCTTGTTTTAATGCACTATTTAAAATATACATAGTGTACTCCCTAATGGACCTATAATTATTTCCCGTGGTAGGGAACACTATTACCCTGTAATATAATACCTGGTCCAATTTAAATATTATGGGTCAATATTAAGGTCTGATATTGCGCCTTGCGTTAGTTAATAATTGAAAGATGACTTTGAATTTTTAAAGCATTTTAGAACGCTTATTTCTTAATTTTAAGCTTCTCAGAACACTCTATTTTCGCATAGGCATACATAGTAAACTTTAGGGGTCACGCTGTGTACCCCCTAAATGACCTATAATTATTTCCTGTGGTAGGGTACACTATTACCCTGTAATATAATACGTGGTTCAATTTAAAAAATTATAGGTCAATATTTAGGTCGATACCGTGCAGTTAGTTAACATTGAAAAATATCTTTGAATTTTTAAAGCATTTTAGAACGCTAATTTCTTCATATTAAGCTTCTCAGAACACTTTATTTCGCATAGGCATACATAGTAAACTTTAGGGTCCCTGCTGTGTACCCCCTAATTGACCTATAATTATTTTCTGTTTTAGGGTACACTATCACCCTGTAATATAATACGAGGTCCAATTTAAAAATTTTAGGTCAATATTAAAGGTCCGATACCGTGCCGTTAGTTAACATAGAAAAGAGTCTTCGAATTTCCTTGTTTTAATGTACTATTTAAAATATACATAGTGTACCCCCTAATTGATCTATAATTATTTCCTGTGGTAGGGGACACTATTACCCTGTAATATAATACCTGGTCCAACTTAAATATTATGGTTCCTTATTAAGGTCTGATACCGCGCCTTGCGTTAGTTAACTATTGAAAGATGTCTTTGAATTTTTAAAGCATTTTAGAACGCTTATTTCTTCATTTTAAGCTTCTCAGAACACTCTATTTCGCATAGGCATACATAGTAAACTTTAGGGTCACGGCTGTGTACCCCCTAATTGACCTATAATTATTTCCTGTGATAGGGTACACTATTACCCTGTAATATAATACGAGGTCCAATTTAAAACTTCATAGGTCAATATTAAGTCCGATACGCCGTTCGTAGTTAACATAGAAAAGTGTCTTCGTATTTCCTTGTTTTAATGCACTATTTAAAATATACATAGTGTACCCCCTAATTGACCTATAATTATTTCCTGTGGTAGGGTACACTATTACCCTGTAATATAATACCTGGTCCAATTTAAATATTATGGGTCAATATTAAGGTCTGATATTGCGCCTTGCGTTAGTTAACCATTGAAAGATGTCTTTGAATTTTTAAAGCATTTTAGAACGCTTATTTCTTCATTTTAAGCTTCTCAGAACACTCTATTTCGCATAGGCATACATAGTAAACTTTAGGGTCTCGCTGTGTACCCCCTAATTGACCTATAATTATTTCCTGTGGTAGGGTACACTATTACCCTGTAATACAATACGAGGTCCTATTTAAAAATTATAGGTCAATATTAAGGTCCGATACCGTGCCGTTAGTTAACATAGAAAAGTGTCTTCGTATTTCCTTGTTTTAATGCACTATTTAAAATATACATAGTGTACCCCCTAATTGGCCTATAATTATTTCCTGTGGCAGGGTACACTATTACCCTGTAATATAATACCTGGTCTAATTTAAATATTATGGGTGAATATTAAGGTCTGATATTGCGCCTAGCGTTAGTTAACCATTGAAAGATGTCTTTGAATTTTTAAAGCATTTTAGAACGCTTATTTCTTCATTTTAAGCTTCTCAGAACACTCTATTTCGCATAGGCATACATAGTAAACTTTAGGGTCACACTGTGTACCCCCTAATTGACCTATAACTATTTCTAGTGGTAGGGTACACTATTACCCTATAATATAATACGTGGTCCAATTTAAAAATTATAGGTCAATATCAAGGTCCGATACCGGGCCGTTAGTTAACATAGAAAAGTGTCTTCGTATTTCCTTGTTTTAATGCACTATTTAAAATATACATAGTGTACCCCCTAATGGACCTATAATTATTTCCTGTGGTAGGGAACACTATTACCCTGTAATATAATACCTGGTCCAATTCAAATATTATGGGTCAATATTAAGGTCTGATATTGCGCCTTGCGTTAGTTAACCATTGAAAGATGTCTTTGAATTTTTAAAGCATTTTAGAACGCTAATTTCTTCATTTTAAGCTTCTCAGAACACTCTATTTCGCATAGGCATACATAGTAAATTTTAGGGTCACGCTGTGTACCCTCTAATTGACCTATAATTATTTCCTGCGGTACGGTACACTATTACCCTATAATATAAGACGTGGTCCAATTTAAAAATTATAGGTCAATATTAAGGTCCGATACCGTGCCGTTAGTTAACATAGAAAAGTGTCTTCGTATTTCCTTGTTTTAATGCACTATTTAAAATATACATAGTGTACCCCCTAATTGACCTATAATTATTTCCTGTGGAAGGGTACACTATTACCCTGTAATATAATACCTGGTCCAATTTAAATATTATGGGTCAATATTAAGGTCTGATATTGCGCCTTGCGCTAGTTAACCATTGAAAGATGTCTTTGAATTTTTAAAGCATTTTAGAACGCTTATTTCTTCATTTTAAGCTTCTCAGAACACTCTATTTCGCATAAGCATACATACTAAAATTTAGGGTCACGCTGTGTACCCCCTAAATGACCTATAATTATTTCCTGTGGTAGGGTACACTATTACCCTGTAATATAATACGTGGTCCAATTTAAAAATTATAGGTCAATATTAAGGTCCGATACCGTGCCGTTAGTTAACATAGAAAAATGTCTTTGAATTTTTAAAGCATTTCAGAACGCTTATTTCCTCATTTTAAGCTTCTCAGAACACTTTATTTCGCATAGGCATACATAGTAAACTTTAGGGTCACTCTGTGTACCCCCTAATTGACCTATAATTATTTCCTGTGGTAGGGTACACTATAACCCTGTAATATAATACGTGGTCCAATTTAAAAATTATAGGTCAATATTAAGGTCCGATACCGTGCCGTTAGTTAACATAGAAAAGTGTCTTCGAATTTCCTTGTTTTAATGCACTATTTAAAATGAAAAAAGTGTACCCCCTAATTGACCTATAATTATTTCCTGTGGCAGGGTACACTATTACCCTGTAATATAATACCTGGTCCAATTTAAATATTATGGGTCAATATTAAGGTCTGATATTGCGCCTAGCGTTAGTTAACCATTGAAAGATGTCTTTGAATTTTTAAAGCATTTTAGAACGCTTATTTCTTCATTTTAAGCTTCTCAGAACACTTTATTTCGCATAGGCATACATAGTAAACTTTAGGGTCACGCTGTGTACCCCCTAATTGACCTATAATTATTTCCTGTGGTAGGATAAACCATAACCCTGTAATATAATACGTGGTCCAATTTAAAAATTATAGGTCAATATTAAGGTCCGATACCGGGCCGTTAGTTAACATAGAAAAGTGTCTTCGTATTTCCTTGTTTTAATACACTATTTAAAATATACATAGTGTACCCCCTAATTGACCTATAATTATTTCCTGTTTCAGGGTACACTATTACCCTGTAATATAATACCTGGTCCAATTTAAATATTATGGGTCAATATTAAGGTCTGATATTGCGCCTAGCGTTAGTTAACCATTGAAAGATGTCTTTGAATTTTTAAAGCATTTTAGAACGCTTATTTCTTCATTTTAAGCTTCTCAGAACACTCTATTTCGCAGAGGCATACATAGTAAACTTTAGGGTCACGCTGTGTACCCCCTAATTGACCTATAATTATTTCCTGTGGTAGGATACACCATAACCCTGTAATATAATACGTGGTCCAATTTAAAAATTATAGGTCAATATTAAGTTCCGATACCGTGCCGTTAGTTAACATAGAAAAGTGTCTTCGAATTTCCTTGTTTTAATGCACTATTTAAAATATACATAGTGTACCCCCTAATTGACCTATAATTATTTCCTGTGGTAGGGTACACTATTACCCTGTGATATAATACCTGGTTCAAGTTAAATATTATGGGTCAATATTAAGGTCTGATATTGCGCCTTGTGTTAGTTAACCATTGAAAGATGTCTTTGAATTTTTAAAGCATTTTAGAACGCTTATTTCTTCATTTTAAGCATCTCAGAACACTCTATTTCGCATAGGCATACATAGTAAAATTTAGGGTCACGCTGTGTACCCCCTAAATGACCTATAATTATTTCCTGTGGTAGGGTACACTATTACCCTGTAATATAATACGTGGTCCAATTTAAAGATTATAGGTCAATATTAAGGTCCGATACCGTGCCGTTAGTTAACATAGAAAAATGTCTTTGAATTTTTAAAGCATTTTAGAACGCTTATTTCCTCATTTTAAGCTTCTCAGAACACTTTATTTCGCATAGGCATACATAGTAAACTTTAGGGTCACTCTGTGTACCCCCTAATTGACCTATAATTATTTCCTGTGGTAGGGTACACTATTACCCTGTAATATAATACGTGGTCCAATTTAAAAATTATAGGTCAATATTAAGGTCCGATACCGTGCCGTTAGTTAACATAGAAAATTGTCTTCGTATTTTCTTGTTTTAATGCACTATTTAAAATATACATAGTGTACCCCCTAATTGACCTATAATTATTTCCTGTTGTAGGGTACACTATTTCCCTGTAATATAATACCTGGTCTAATTGAAATATTATGGTTCCATATTAAGGTCTGATATCGCGCCTTGCGTTAGTTAACCATTGAAAGATGTCTTTGAATTTTTAAAGCATTTTAGAACGCTTATTTCTTCATTTTAAGCTTCTCAGAACACTCTATTTCGCATAGGCATACATAGTAGACTTTAGGGTCCCGCTGTGTACCACCTAATTGACCTATAATTATTTCCTGTGGTAAGGTACACTATTACCCTGTAATATAATACGTGGTACAATTTAAAAATTATAGGTCAATATTAAGGTCCGATACCGTGCCGTTAGTTAAAATAGAAAAGTGTCTTCGTATTTCCTTGTTTTAATGCACTATTTAAAATATACATAGTGTACCCCCTAAATGACCTATAATTATTTCCTGTGGTAGGGTACACTATTACCCTGTAATATAATACCTGGTCCAATTTAAATATTATGGGTCAATATTAAGGTCTGATATTGCGCCTAGCGTTAGTTAAACATTGAAAGATGTCTTTGAATTTTTAAAGCATTTTAGAACGCTTATTTCTTCATTTTAAGCTTCTCAGAACACTCTATTTCGCAGAGGCATACATAGAGAACTTTAGGGTCACGCTGTGTACTCCCTAATTTACCTATAATTATTTCTTGTGGTAGGGTACACTATTACCCTATAATATAATACGTGGTCCAATTTAAAAATTATAGGTCAATATTAAGGTCCGATACCGGGCCGTTAGTTAACATAGAAAAGTGTCTTCGTATTTCCTTGTTTTAATACACTATTTAAAATATACATAGTGTACCCCCTAATTGACCTATAATTATTTCCTGTGGCAGGGTACACTATTACCCAGTAATATAATACCTGGTCCAATTTAAATATTATGGGTCAATATTAAGGTCTGATATTGCGCCTAGCGTTAGTTAACCATTGAAAGATGTCTTTGAATTTTTAAAGCATTTTAGAACGCTTATTTCTTCATTTTAAGCTTCTCAGAACACTTTATTTCGCATAGGCATACATAGTAAACTTTAGGGTCACACTGTGTACCCCCTAATTGACCTATAATTATTTCCTGTGGTAGGGTACACTATTATCATGTAATATAATACGTGGTCCAATTTAAAAATTATAGGTCAATATTAAGGTCCGATACCGGGCCGTTAGTTAAAATAGAAAAGTGTCTTCGTATTTCCTTGTTTTAATGCACTATTTAAAATATACATAGTGTACCCCCTAATTGACCTATAATTATTTCCTGTGGTAGGGTACACTATTACCCCGTAATATAATACCTGGTCCAATTCAAATATTATGGGTCAATATTAAGGTCTGATATTGCGCCTTGCGTTAGTTAACCATTGAAAGATGTCTTTGAATTTTTAAAGCATTTTAGAACGCTAATTTCTTCATTTTAAGCTTCTCAGAACACTCTATTTCGCATAGGCATACATAGTAAACTTTAGGGTCACGCCGTGTACCCTCTAATTGACCTATAATTATTTCCTGTGGTAGGGTACACTATTACCCTATAATATAATACGTGGTCCAATTTAAAAAATATAGGTCAATATTAAGGTCCGATACCGTGCCGTTAGTTAACATAGAAAAGTGTCTTCGTATTTCCTTGTTTTAATGCACTATTTAAAATATACATAGTGTACCCCCTAATTGACCTATAATTATTTCCTGGGGTAGGGTACACTATTACCCTGTAATATAATACCTGGTCCAATTTAAATATTATGGGTCAATATTAAGGTATGATATTGCGTCTTGCTCTAGTTAACCATTGAAAGATGTCTTTGAATTTTTAAAGCATTTTAGAACGTTTATTTCTTCATTTTAAGCTTCTCAGAACACTCTATTTCGCATAGGCATACATAGTAAACTTTAGGGTTACGCTGTGTACCCCCTAATTGACCTATAATTATTTCTTGTGGTAGGGTACACTATTACCCTATAATATAATACGTGGTCCAATTTAAAAATTATAGGTCAATATTAAGGTCCGATACCGTGCCGTTAGTTGACATAGAAAAGTGTCTTTGAATTTTTAAAGCATTTTAGAACGCTTATTTCCTCATTTTAAGCTTCTCAGAACACTTTATTTCGCATAGGCATACATAGTAAACTTTAGGGTCACACTGTGTACCCCCTAATTGACCTATAATTATTTTCTGTGGTAGGGTAAACTATTACCATGTAATATAATACGTGGTCCAATTTAAAAATTATAGGTCAATATTAAGGTCCGATACCGTGCCGTTAGTTAACATAGAAAAGTGTCTTCGTATTTCCTTGTTTTAATGCACTATTTAAAATATACATAGTGTACCCCCTAATTGACCTATAATTATTTCCTGTGGTAGGGTGCACTATTACCCTGTAATATAATACCTGGTCCAATTCAAATATTATGGGTCAATATTAAGGTCTGATATTGCGCCTTGCGTTAGTTAACCATTGAAAGATGTCTTTGAATTTTTAAAGTATTTTAGAACGCTTATTTCTTCATTTTAAGCATCTCAGAACACTCAATTTCGCTTAGGCATACATAGTAAAATTTAGGGTCACGCTGTGAACCCCCTAAATGACCTATAATTATATCCTGTGGTAGGGTACACTATTACCCTGTAATATAATACGTGGTCCAATTTAAAAATTATAGGTCAATATTAAGGTCCGATACCGGGCCGTTAGTTAAAATAGAAAAATGTCTTTGAATTTTTAAAGCATTTTAGAACGCTTATTACCTCATTTTAAGCTTCTCAGAACACTTTATTTCGCATAGGCATACATAGTAAACTTTAGGGTCACGCTGTGTACCCCCTAATTGACCTATAATTATTTCCTGTGGTAGGGTACACTATTACCCTGTAATATAATAGGTGGTCCAATTTAAAAATTATAGGTCAATATTAAGGTCCGATACCGTGCCGTTAGTTAGCATAGAAAAATGTCTTTGAATTTTTAAAGCATTTTAGAACGCTTATTTCCTCATTTTAAGCTTCTCAGAACACTTTATTTCGCATAGGCATACATAGTAAACTTTAGGGTCACTCTGCGTACCCCCTAATTGACCTATAATTATTTCCTGTGGTAGGGTACACTATAACCCTGTAATATAATACGTGGTCCAATTTAAAAATTATAGGTCAATATTAATTTCCGATACCGTGCCGTTAGTTAACATAGAAAAGTGTCTTCGTATTTCCTTGTTTTAATGCACTATTTAAAATATACATAGTGTACCCCCTAATTGACCTATAATTATTTCCTGTGGTAGGGAACACTATTACCCTGTAATATAATACCTGGTCCAATTTAAATATTATTGGTCAATATTAAGGTCTGATATTGCGCCTTGCGTTAGTTAACCATTGAAAGATGTCTTTGAATTTTTAAAGCATTTTTGAACGCTTATTTCTTCATTTTAAGCTTCTCAGAACACTTTATTTCGCATAAGCATACATAGTAAACTTTAGGGTCACGCTGTGTACCCCCTAATTGACCTATAATTATTTCCTGTGGTAGGGTACACTATTACCCTGTAATATAATAGGTGGTCCAATTTAAAAATTATAGGTCAATATTAAGGTCCGATACCGTGCCGTTAGTTAGCATAGAAAAATGTCTTTGAATTTTAAAAGCATTTTAGAACCCTTATTTCCTCATTTTAAGCTTCTCAGAACACTTTATTTCGCATAGGCATACATAGTAAACTTTAGGGTCACACTGTGTACCCCCTAATTGACCTATAATTATTTCCTTTGGAAGGGTACACTATTACCCTGTAATATAATACCTGGTCCAATTTAAATATTATGGGTCAATATTAAGGTCTGATATTGCGCCTTGCGTTATTTAACCAATGAAAGATGTCTTTGAATTTTTAAAGCATTTTAGAACGCTTATTTCTTCATTTTAAGCTTCTCAGAACACTCTATTTCCCATAGGCATACATAGTAAAATTTAGGGTCACGCTGTGTACCCCCTAAATGACCTATAATTATTTCCTGTGGTAGGGTACACTATTACCCTGTAATATAATACGTGGTCCAATTTAAAAATTATAGGTCAATATTAAGTTCCGATACCGTGCCGTTAGTTAACATTGAAAAATGTCTTCGTATTTCCTTGTTTTAATGCACTATTTAAAATATACATAGTGTACCCCCTAATTGACCTATAATTATTTCCTGTGGTAGGGAACACTATTACCCTGTAATATAATACCTGGTCCAATTTAAATATTATTGGTCAATATTAAGGTCTGATATTGCGCCTTGCGTTAGTTAACCATTGAAAGATGTCTTTGAATTTTTAAAGCATTTTAGAACGCTTATTTCTTCATTTTAAGCTTCTCAGAACACTTTATTTCGCATAGGCATACATAGTAAACTTTAGGGTCACGCTGTGTACCCCCTAATTGACCTATAATTATTTCCTGAGGTAGGGTACACTATTACCCTGTAATATAATAGGTGGTCCAATTTAAAAATTATAGGTCAATATTAAGGTCCGATACCGTGCCGTTAGTTAGCATAGAAAAATGTCTTTGAATTTTTAAAGCATTTTAGAACGCTTATTTCCTCATTTTAAGCTTCTCAGAACACTTTATTTCGCATAGGCATACATAGTAAACTTTAGGGTCACGCTGTGTACCACCTAATTGACCTATAATTATTTCCTGTGGTAAGGTACACTAATACCCTGTAATATAATACGTGGTACAATTTAAAAATTATAGGTCAATATTAAGGTCCGATACCGTGCCGTTAGTTAAAATAGAAAAGTGTCTTCGTATTTCCTTGTTTTAATGCACTATTTAAAATATACATAGTGTACCCACTAAATGACCTATAATTATTTCCTGTGGTAGGGTACACTATTACCCTGTAATATAATACCTGGTCCAATTTAAATATTATGGGTCAATATTAAGGTCTGATATTGCGCCTAGCGTTAGTTAAACATTGAAAGATGTCTTTGAATTTTTAAAGCATTTTAGAACGCTTATTTCTTCATTTTAAGCTTCTCAGAACACTCTATTTCGCAAAGGCATACATAGAGAACGTTAGGGTCACGCTGTGTACTCCCTAATTGACCTATAATTATTTCTTGTGGTAGGGTACACTATTACCCTATAATATAATACGTGGTCCAATTTAAAAATTATAGGTCAATATTAAGGTCCGATACCGGGCCGTTAGTTAACATAGAAAAGTGTCTTCGTATTTCCTTGTTTTAATACACTATTTAAAATATACATAGTGTACCCCCTAATTGACCTATAATTATTTCCTGTGGCAGGGTACACTATTACCCTGTAACATAATACCTGGTCCAATTTAAATATTATGGGAAAATATTAAGGTCTGATATTGCGCCTAGCGTTAGTTAACCATTGAAAGATGTCTTTGAATTTTTAAAGCATTTTAGAACGCTTATTTCTTCATTTTAAGCTTCTCAGAACACTTTATTTCGCATAGGCATACATAGTAAAATTTAGGGTCACTCTGTGTACCCCCTAAATGACCTATAATTATTTCCTGTGGTAGGGTACACTATTACCCTGTAATATAATACGTGGTCCAATTTAAAAATTATAGGTCAATATTAAGGTCCGATACCGTGCCGTTAGTTAACATTGAAAAGTGTCTTCGTATTTCCTTGTTTTAATGCACTATTTAAAATATACATAGTGTACCCCTAATTGACCTATAATTATTTCCTGTGGTAGGGTACACTATTACCCTGTAATACAATACCTGGTTCAATTTAAATATTATGGGTCAATATTAAGGTTTGATATTGCGCCTTGCGTTAGTTAACCATTGAAAGATGTCTTTGAATTTTTAAAGCATTTTAGAACGCTTATTTCTTCATTTTAAGCTTCTCAGAACACTTTATTTCGCATAGGCATACATAGTAAACTTTAGGGTCACGCTGTGTACCCCCTAATTGACCTATAATTATTTCCATTGGTAGGGTACACTATTACCCTGTAATATAACAGGTGGTCCAATTTAAAAATTATAGGTCAATATTAAGGTCCGATACCGTGCCGTTAGTTAGCATAGAAAAATGTCTTTGAATTTTAAAAGCATTTTAGAACGCTTATTTCCTCATTTT